>NC_052166.1:22339540-22614087 GCF_902713615.1 Scyliorhinus canicula | reverse complement strand
TTGCCCGGTTTGAACTCCATCTGTCCATTTCTCCGCCCAACTTTCCTATCTATATTCTGCTGTATTCTCTGACAGTCCCCTTCACTATCTGCTACTCCACCAATCTTAGTGTCATCTGCAAACTTGCTAATCAGACCACCTATACCTTCCTCCAGATCATTTATGTATATCACAAACAACAGTGGTCCCTGCACGGATCTCTGTGGAACACCACTGGTCACAGTTCTCCATTTTGAGAAACTGCATTCCACTACTACTACTCTGCCTCCTGTTGCCCAACCAGTTCTTTATCTATCTCGCTAGTACACCCTGCACCCCATGAGACTTCACTTTCTCTATCAGCCTACCATGGGGAACCTTATCAAATGCCTTACTGAAGTCCATGTATATGACCTTCCCTCATCAATCAACTTTGTCACTTCCTCAAAGAATTCTATTAAGTTGGTAAGACATGACCTTTTCTGCACAAAACCATGTTGCCTATCACTGATAAGCCCATTTTCTTCCAAATGGGAATAGATCCGATCCCTCAGTATCTTCTCCAGCAGCTTCCCTACCACTGACGTCAGGCTCACCGGCCTATAACTACCTGGATTATCCCTGCTACCCTTCTTAAACAAGGGGACAACATTAGCAATTCTCCAGTCCTCTGGTACCTCACCCGTTTTTCCTTCACAAAAAACAAACCTATCCAAGCTACATTAATACAGAGCAAGACAAATCCCTTTGAGTCATGGAATTAAGTATGTTCTTTTTAATCATAGAATCTCTACAGCGTAGGAGGCCATCTGGCCCATCGAGTCAGCACCAACTCTCTAAAAGAGCAACCTCTATAGGTCCACTCCCCTGCCTTATCCCTGTAACTCCAATTTAGACACAAACGGGCAATTTAGAATGGCCAATCCACCCAACAGTACATCTTTGGACCGTGGGAGGAAACCAGAGCACCCGGGGGGGGGAAACTCGCGTGGACAGGGGGAGAACGTACAAACTCCATACAGTGACCAAAGGACGGAATCGAACCCAGGTCCCCAGTGCTTTGAGGCAGCAGTGCTAACCACTGTGGTGAGCCACCTTCTTGAAGCACTACAGTCTTAGTCACAACAAAAGTCTGGTATTGAGGAAAAGCAAGGGATTTGACCTCGCATTAATAAAGGAATGGCGATATTGTTCTAAGTCAGGATGGTGTGAGATCTGAGAGAATCTTGCACATGGTGGTGTTCCTATGTGTCTGCTGCCCTTGTCCTTCTCTATGGTAGGGGCTGCAGATTTGGAAGGAGGCCTGGCGATCTGCTGAGTTGCAGCTGACACGGTGAGGCTTCTCGTCAACAGTGACCACCATAGTGTTGGTGCTTGGGGATTTGAATATGTACTTTAGAACAGTACAGCACAGAACAGGCCCTTCGGCCCTCGATGTTGTGCCGAGCAATGATCACCCTACTCAAACTCACGTATCCACCCTATACCCGTAACCCAACAACTCCCCCTTAACCTTACTTTTCAGGACACTACGGGCAATTTAGCATGGCCAATCCACCTAACCCGCACATCTTTGGACTGTGGGAGGAAACCGGAGCACCCGGAGGAAACCCACGCACACACGGGGAGGACGTGCAGACTCCACACAGACAGTGACCCAGCCGGGAATTGAACCTGGGACCCTGGAGCTGTGAAGCATTGATGCTAACCACTATGCTACCGTGCTCCCCTTGTAATGCCACTAAATGCCACAGTTAGATTCTTGTTGGAGATAGGTAGCAAGGTAAGCCGCCATCGTCCCAGATAAGCATAGGCTGCTTTCCCTTTTGAGGGGAGAGCTGACTGGCGGTAATTTAACACACGAATCACCACATCTCAGGTGAGTGGAAAGGTTGAGAAGGCTGGGAGGAATTGAACCCGCGCTGCTGGCCTTGCTCTGCATCAGAAATCAGCTGTCTAGCCAAGTGAACTAAACCGACCCAGATCGGCATTAGCTGACATATCTATAGTATGAATATCACTTACTATTTAGCAGCCTGAATGTTTTCCATGTCTTTTTGTATGCAGGCACAGGTTATCTGAGGGGTTCTTTAGGAACCACACTCCGCAATCAGGCAAGGACATCTATTTTTCTGACCTTCTAATGGAGGGAAAGTCACTGATAAAGGACTCTGAATCACCTGGTAAACATATTAATCGAAGCTATTAACCATCTCTAGAATTCAGACCACTAATATACATCCTTTGTCCAAATCAAGTAATAGAAGTGGGAGTTTATGTGGCATGATCACCCCCCACCCTCTGAATACCCACTGGAACTTTGTCTGTGTTCCTTTCCCTTTACCTCTATTTCCTTTAACCTTTTTATTGTATTTTATTCATTTAATTTTTATTTTTTTCATTTATTTTATTCATTTTTTTACAAGTTCGGGGGGGGGGGCGGTTTATTCATTTATTTTATTCATTTTTTTTTACAAGTTTGGGGGGTGTTTTATTCATTTTTTTTTCATTTATTTTACTCATTTTATTTTATTTTTTTAAAAAACAAGTTTTACTTGATAAAATTTTACAGGAAAAAAAAATTTCAGAACTTTGGACAGATGGGGTCTCCATACTTTCCGACACCGGAAAGCTTCACCTTCATCCAACAAGTTCCATTGGAGGAGCGTGTACGAGGGCCAATGGGACCCAAAACCATTTCCTCCATTTTTGTCAGCAGCAAACAAGGCAAGAGAAAATGGTGGGTCGCGAAGGTCGGCCGGGTTGGGTCCCGAAGGTTGGCCAGTTGGTAAAAATGGGTGCCCGGAAAAAAAGTTTGAAGAATACTGTGATAGAGAAAAGGATGATGGGACAGTAATTGGCCAGATTGATTTTTTTCTTGCTTACCTGTGCAATTATCTATTTTGTCAGGTGAATTTCAAAGTTGTAGATGTATGGAACAGCTTATATAGAAGTGCGACTAGCTCTAGAGCATTACCACCATAACATTGCCTTCAACGTGACTGCCAGAATATTGCCAGGGGCCCATATCCTTTGTTGTGTCAATTGCATCCAGCTATTTCTTGTTATCACAAGGAGTGAATCCACTTGGCTGAAGACTAGCATTTTTGATGGATCATCCGCCTGGCACTTACTGCCATAGGAAAGATGACGGCATAGTGGTAATATCATGGGATTAATAATCTAGAGGCCCAGGTTAATGTTCCGGGAAAAAGGGCAACACGATGGCACAGTGGTTAGCATTGCTGCCTCACGGCGCCGAGGTCCCAGGTTCGATCCCGGCTCTGGGTCACTATCCAGGTGGAGTTTGCACATTCTCCCCATGTTTGCATGGGTTTCGCCCCCACAACCCAAAGATGTGCAGGGTAGGTGGATTGGTCATGCTAAACTGCCCCTTAATTGGAAAAAATGAATTGGGTACTCTAAATTATTTTAAAGAAAAATAAATGTTCAGGGAATAGGGATTCAAATTCCATCATAGCAGCTGCTGGATTTTAATTCAATTAATAACTGTGGAAGATAAAGCTCGCCGCAGTAATGGTGACCAAGACAACGATCACCGATTGTTGCTAAAAACCCATCTAGTTCACTAATGTCCTTTACGGTAGAAAATCTGTCATCCTTATCTGCATGCAACTCCAGACCCACTACAATGTGATTGACTCTTAACTGCCCGCAGAAATGGCCTAGCAATGGGGCAGCACGGTGACACAGTGGTTAGCATTGCTGCCTCACGGCACCAAGGTCCCAGGTACGATTCCGGCTTTGGGTCACTGTCAGTGTGAAGTTTGCACATTCTCCCCGTGTTTGCATGGGTTTTGCCCCCACCACCCACAGATGTGCAGGCTAGGTGGATTCGCCGCACTAAATTACCCCTTAATTGGAAAAAATGAATTGTGTACTCTACATATATTTAACAAAAAGAAATGTCCTAGCATGCCAGTCAGTTCAAGGGTAATTAGGGATGAGTAAACACTTCAGCCTAGTCGTTTGCACCAACAAGCTGGGTTTTGCCATCTTGAGAATGGAGGTCTTTTAGGAGCTTCTCCTTCATTAACTGTTTAATTGCCCAGCTGGATGTAGCAGGAATACATAAATGTTATCTCATACATTGGTGTGGGACAGCTTAGCTCTATCGGCAGTATGGTGGCGCAGTGGAAGCACTGCAGTCTCATGGCGCCACGGTCCCAGGTTCGATCCTGGCTCTGGGTCACTGTCCGTGTGGAGTTTGCACATTCTCCCCATGTTTGCGTGGGTTTCGCCCCCACAGCCCAAAGATGTGCAAGGTAGGTGGATTCAACACGCTAAATTGCCCCTTAATTGGAAAAAATGAATTGCGTACTCTAAATTTATAAAAAAAAAGCTTAGCTCTGTCTATCTACATGCTGATTCAGCTGTTAAGCATGGGTCGTAACTTCACCAGGTTAGTATTCACATTTGGGTATGCTTGTTGCTACTCCTGGCACGATTGCCGACATTCCTCATTGAGCTAGGGTTGGTCCTCTGACTTGATTGTAATGATAGAATGAGTGATGTTCCGAGCCATGAGATTGCAGCTTGTGAAGGAATGCAATTCTGCTGTCGTCTCAGGGGTGAACAGGGCATGGGCAAAGTACATATTTACATAATTCATCATACGGAAACTATTCAAAAAACTTTCGATACAACACAAGTGTAGAAATCATATCTGCATACAAGGACTTGACTGGGCCAAATTAGAGTCTCCTTTCCTATTAAACAGTCGTAGAATATAGCCCAAAGATGTCCATGTTAGGTGGATTGGCCATTCTAAATTACCGCTTAGTGTCGAAGAGTGTGTAGGATTAGGTGGGGTTACAGGGATAGGGCGGGGGACTGGTGCTAGGTAGGGTGGTCTTTCAGAGAGTCAGTGAAGATTTGATGGACCGAATGGTCTTCTTCGGCACTGTAGTAATTTAATGGTTCTAACATTCAGGGGAAGCCATTCAGCCTGTCAATTCTGTGACAACTTTAACCAAAATGAGCTATTATTACATGAGCTATCAATAACAAATTATTGAAGTACATGGGTCCACATTAACATTAATATTGCAAGCGAAGCTTTCATTACATGATGGAACAACTTTCTAATTTTTAAAAAACTCTTTCATGGGATGTGGGGGTTGCTGGCTCTGCCAGCATTTATTGCCCATTCCCAAGGACAATTCAAGAGTCAACCACTTTGCCATAGACGAAGAATCACATAGGCCAGGCCAAAAAAGGATTTCCTTCTCCAAAGGACAGTATTGAACCTGATGGGTTTGTTTAGCAATGGTTTTATAGTCATGATTAGACTTCTTAGGGGCAGCACAGTAGAGCAGTGGTTAGCACTGCTGCCTCACGGAACCGAGGACTCGGGTTCGATTCTAGCCCCGGGTCACTATCCTCGTGGAGTTTGCACATTATGCCCATGTCTGCATGGGTCTGACCCCACAACACAAGATGTGCAGGGTAGGTGGATTGGTCATGCTAAATAGCCCCTCAATTGGAAAAAAAATGAACTGGTACTTCACATTTAAAAAAAAATAAATGATTCTACTTCTGAATTGGATTTTTTTTTTTTTTCAATTGAATTCAAATTCCACCTCCCCCATTTGCCACGGTGGGATTTGATCCTTGGTCCCCAGAACATTATCCCAAGTAATCCAGTAATGCCACTTTGCCACTGTCTCTGGAGGTAGATAAAGATAGCAGAACAATAGAAGTTTCCATTAAATGTTTAGATGCAATAGGAGTTTGTCTTTGGGGGGCGGGGGAGGGGCATTCCTGCTTATATCGGAGATAAATACAGCCACAAAAATTTAGAAGTACAAAGTAGATCAAGCGGATTCTAGAATTTTAGATTTTTTGTGCATGGTAAAATTATGTTAATACAAATCGGACGTCTAAGCTAGATAGCCAAAAGGAAACAATGCCTCTAATAAAATATGCAGATTAATAGTGCTTTGAGCATTTAGTAAATTAATTTCCTGGAATAACAAATTAGTAAGTGCTTAAATTACCATCAAGTGTAGATTTTTACAATGGACATGGTCTACATCAGAAGTGTAAAATATGTTGCTTGTTAGGGGCATTTACTATTCCTTCCATTGGGAAGAATAACATGCAGTATATTTGACTTACAGTTGTAGGTGATATCTTATTGGAAAATAACATATCCAAGGTTAAAATTAACAGTGATCTCGTGTCTATTACCCAACTAATATAAATAACACTGAAGGATTTTCTAAGAGAATTAAGACACAAATTTGATTTAATTTGAATGACAATTAGCACACATAGCATAAAAAATATATCTCAAACTTCAAACTGGAACCAACACTCTTTGCTTCACCCAGGAGGGAATGAATAAAGTTTCAAGAAATCAAACTTTTCTGCGGGAACTAAAAAACAGAGTTGGATGATTTAAGCATCACTGTATTGCACTAACTTCATGGGATATCACATGTTTCTAATGCTTCCACCTTATAATTTTTTTTGAGTAGCGTTCTGCCACACTTTAGTCCCATTATGTAACGGAGAGACTGAACTTGAATTGTGCAAAACAGCAAATGTACCACTTGCAATTACATCAATTGTACTACAGACTATATTGTGAATCAGAATTCGAGAAAGGTGCAGATTAAAGGTGTATGGTGCAGAAATAAGACTTGCAGCATTGACAACATTATGCCATCAAAAGACACCTGGTTCACAACATTAGCGGTTCTTCTTAACATTTTCTTGCCCTTCTTTAAAAATAAATGTAGAGTACCCAATTCATTTTTTCCAATTAAGGGGCAATTTAACATGTTCAATCCACCCACCTTGCACATCTTTGGGTTGTGGGGGCAAAACCCACGCAAACACGGGGAGAATGTGCAAACTCCACACGGACAGTGACTCAGAGCCGGGATCGAACCTGGGACCTCGGCGCCGTGAGACTGCAGTGCTACCACTGCGTCACCGTGCTGCCCATCATAGAACATAGAACGATACAGCGCAGTACAGGCCCTTCGGCCCTCGATGTTGCACCGACATGGAAAAAATCTAAAGGCCATCTAACCTACACTATGCCCTTATCATCCATATGCTTATCCAATAAATTTTTAAATGCCCTCAATGTTGGCGTGTTCACTACTGTTGCAGGTAGGGCATTCCACGGCCTCACCACTCTTTGCGTAAAAAACCCACCTCTGACCTCTGTCCTATATCTATTACCCCTCAATTTAAGGCTACGTCCCCTCGTGCTAGCCACCTCCATCCGCGGGAGAAGGCTCTCGCTGTCCACCCTATCTAACTCTCTGATCATTTTGTATGCCTCTATTAAGTCACCTCTTAACCTTCTTCTCTCTAACGAAAACAACCTCAAGTCCATCAGCCTTTCCTCATAAGATTTTCCCTCCATACCAGGCAACATCCTGGTAAATCTCCTCTGCACCTGTTCCAAAGCTTCCACGTCCTTGCTATAATGAGGCGACCAGAACTGTACGCAATACTCCAAATGCGGCCGTACTAGAGTTTTGTACAACTGCAACATGACCTCATGGCTCCGGAACTCAATCCCTCTACCAATAAAGGCCAACACACCATAGGCCTTCTTCACAACCCTATCAACCTGGGTGGCAACTTTCAGGGATCTATGTACATGGACACCGAGATCCCTCTGCTCATCTACACTACCAAGAATTTTACCATTAGCCAAATATTCCGCATTCCTGTTATTCTTTCCAAAGTGAATCACCTCACACTTCTCCACATTAAACTCCATTTGCCACCTCTCAGCCCAGCTCTGCAGCTTATCTATGTCTCTCTGTAACCTGCAACATCCTTCCGCACTGTCTACAACTCCACCGACTTGTGTCGTCTGCAAATTTACTCACCCATCCTTCTGCGCCCTCCTCTAGGTCATTTATAAAATGACAAACAGCAACGGTCCCAGAACAGATCCTTGTGGTACGCCACTCGTAACTGAACTCCATTCTGAACATTTCCCATCAACTACCACTCTCTGTCTTCTTTCAACTAGCCAATTTCTGATCCACATCTCTAAATCACCCTCAATCCCCAGCCTCCGTATTTTCTGCAATAGCCGACCGTGGGGAACCTTATCAAACGCTTTACTGAAATCCATATACACCACATCAACTGCTCTACCCTCGTCTACCTGTTCAGTCACCTTCTCAAAGAACTCGATAAGGTTTGTGAGGCATGACCTACCCTTCACAAAACCATGCTGACTGTCCCTAATCATATTATTCCTATCTAGATGATTATAAATCGTATCTTTTATAATCCTCTCCAAGACTTTACCCACCACAGACGTTAGGCTCACCGGCCTATAGTTACCGGGGTTATCTCTACTCCCCTTCTTGAACAAAGGGACCACATTTGCTATCCTCCAGTCCTCTGGCACTATTCCTGTAGCCAATGATGACCTAAAAATCAAAGCCAAAGGCTCAGCAATCTCTTCCCTGGCTTCCCAGAGAATCCTAGGATAAATCCCATCCGGCCTCGGGGACTTATCTACTTTCACCTTGTCCAGAATTGCCAACACTTCTTCCCTACGCACCTCAATGCCATCTATTCTAATAGCCTGGGTCTCAGCATTCTCCTCCACAATATTATCTTTTTCTTGAGTGAATACTGACGAAAAGCATTCATTTAGTATCTCGCTTATCTCCTCAGCCTCCACACACAACTTCCCACCACTGTCCTTGACTGGCCCTACTCTTACCCTAGTCATTCTTTTATTCCTGACATACCTATAGAAAGCTTTTGGGTTTTCCTTGATCCTACCTGCCAAAGACTTCTCATGTCCCCTCCTTGCTCGTCTCAGCTCTCTCTTTAGATCCTTCCTCGCTTCCTTGTAACTATCAAGCGCCTCAACTGAAACTTCATGCCTCATCTTCACATAGGCCTCCTTCTTCCTCTTAACAAGAGATTCCACTTCTTTGGTAAACCACGGTTCCCTCGCTCGACCCCTTCCTCCCTGCCTGACTGGTACGTACTTATCAAGAACATGCAATAGCTGTTCCTTGAACAAGCTCTACATATCCAGTGTGCCCAACCCTTGCAGCCTACTTCTCCAACCAACACATCCTAAGTCATGTCTAATGGCCTCATAATTGCCCTTCCCCCAGCTATAACTCTTGCCCTGCGGGGTATACTTATCCCTTTCCATCACTAACGTAAAGGTCACCGAATTGTGGTCACTGTTTCCAAAGTGCTCACCTACCTCCAGATCTAACACCTGGCCTGGTTCATTACCCAAAACCAAATCCAATGTGGCCTCGCCTCTTGTTGGCCTGTCAACATATTGTGTCAGGAAACCCTCCTGCACACATTGTACAAAGAATGACCCATCTAATGTACTCGAACTATATCTTTTCCAGTCAATATTTGGAAAGTTAAAGTCTCCCATAACAACTACCCTGTTACTTTCGCTCTTTTCCAGAATCATCTTCGCCATCCTTTCCTCTACAGCAGGGGGCAGCAGGGTAGCATGGTGGTTAGCATAAATGCTTCACAGCTCCAGGGTCCCAGGTTAGATTCCCGGTTGGATCACTGTCTGTGTGGAGTCTGCACGTCCTCCCCGTGTGTGCGTGGGTTTCCTCCGGGTGCTCCGGTTTCCTCCCACAGTCCAAAGATGTGCGGGTTAGGTGGATTGGCCATGCTAAATTGCCCGTAGTGTCCTAAAAAGTAAGGTTAAGGGGGGGGTTGTTGGGTTACGGGTATAGGGTGGATACGTAGGTTTGAGTAGGGTGATCATGGCTCGGCACAACATTGAGGGCCGAAGGGCCTGTTCTGTGCTGTACTGTTCTATGTTCTATCCCTACATCCTTCCACAGTATTGAAGGATGCACCCAGCATCTCACTCATTTTGAAATCTAGCAAGTCTTTCCCGTCACCTTAAATTGTCACATTTGTTCCATGAAGGATGAAGTAAATGACTGTTTCCCCGAGGAATATTTTTTAGGACAACAAATATCTGATCCAAAAGAGTTTTCCTCCTGGAGAACCCAACAACAGTTGGTACCGAGTCTGTCCATGTGAAACAAGTTAGCGCAATCAAGCAACTTAAATGCTAGCATTGATCTGGGGGTCTGTAAATTAAAGTTCATCGATCTTCTATACAATCTGTTCTGGTCAATTATATATCCCTCCAGGTATGACCATTTACGTTCCACAAATCTATCAGTGTCTGACCATGCCTCATAGGAATTTAAACAGATCAAATTATTTATAAATTTAATCAAGAACTCCAGAAGTTCCAATCCTTCATCATGATCCAACAGAACAGAACCCAGTTCAAAAAATACTATACGTTTACTTCTGTAGAAAGCAACAATGCCAAGGCCATATCTCATTTCTGCTTTGTAGGGACTTAAACACACCCATTATCAGTTGCATCCTTCCATTGGTCATATGGTTCAGACTCCAAGAACATCATGGGGTAGTACTCTGACAATTTATACATGCCATTTGCCAGAGATTTATAGACCCTACTACATTCACTTACATAGCATATTACAAGCATACACCTCCTAAACCAACAACCACGATTTCAGTCTATGCCTACTTATAGGGGCACAAGTGAATACTCAGTTAATTCAAATTCCCGGCATACAAATAAAAACAATAAATATACAACATCACATATGGTAGTCAAACTGTGATCTATTGAAGCATGGTTTCCTTTGATTTGTTCTTTCCTGCTTTGTGCTCATTATTCAGCATTATTTGCTTTGTTGATTGTTGCCCTGTAGTGATTATAGAGTCATAGATGTTTACAGCATGGAAACAGGCCCCTGGGCCCAGCTTGTCCATGCCACCCAGTTTCTATCACTAAGCCAGTCCCACTTGCCTGCATTTGGCCCATATCCCTCTATACCCACCCTGCCCATGTAACTGTCCAACTGCTTTTTAAAAGACAAAATTGTACCCGCCTCTACCACTGCATCTGGCAGCTCGTCCCAGATGCTCACCAAGATGTTGAATGTCAATCTGACCATTAGTTTATAGTGGCATAGCTCTTTTTTCTTTTTAAAAAGTATTTTTATTGGACTTTTGGCATTTTATATAGGGAAGGCAAAGACAAAATCAACGCCTGCATCGGGACATCGCAACACCATCTGTAGTTTCAATTATCATATACATAGTATACGGTCTTGACATGTAAAAGCAAATATAGTCTTGACATGTAAAACTTATATTACAAAGTGTTAAGATCAAAAGAAAGCCTAAAAAAAGATATAACACAAAAAAGATATAACACAAAAAAATACCAAAGAATACTGACAGGACACCTGTACCATGCAGGCAGGCTATTTTGGTCATGGAAGCAATCAAAGCCAAGCTCAATTCTTCGTTCAAATAAGTATCCGTAGCATGAAGCTTCTGGGCAGTACCATTGAACCTTACCCAGCTTCATTTGTTTTTTTAAAATATAATATTTAGAGTCACCAATTCACTTTTTCCAATTAAGGGGCAATTTAGCATGGCCAATCCACCTACCCAGCACATCTTTGGGTTGTGCGGGCGAAACCCATGCAAACACGGGGAGAATGTGCAAACTCCACACAGACAGTGACCCGGAGCCGGGATCGAACCTGGGACCTCAGCGCCGTGAGGTAGCAGGGCTAACCCACTGCGCCACTGTGCTGCTCCTGAAGCAGCAGTGCTAACTACTGCGCCGCCGTGCTGCCATTTACTGGCTTCATTTATGCTCGTTAGATGTACTTGTTAGGTGAATTGGGCATTCTGAATTCTCCCTCAGTGTACCCGAACAGGTGCCGGTGTGTGGCGACAAGGGGCTTTTCACAGTAACTTCATTGCAGTGTTAATGTAAGCCTACTTGTGACAATAATAAAGGTTATTTTCCCCTTTCTAGCCAAAAACAACTGGAGCAACCCAATGCTGCCTCAGCACAGAAGCGAACCCAGAGGTTAGCACTACACAGGATGATTCCTTAACCTTGTAGACAGCGGGGAGCTGCTGAGAATTTTATCCTGTGGCAGTGGATCCCTATAAAGTACTTGCACATCTCTTATTAGTTCAACACGTATTTAACACATGGCAACGCATTTAAAAACCCAAATTTGTTTGCTATGTAACTGAAGTGTCAAGAAAGCTGTTTTTGAATTTTATACAACTGTGTGTGTGTCGTGTGCATCAGAAGCCACTTTTATACTAGTAATTATTTACGGCAGATTCTGAGAAATTGGCAATGAGCCAGTTCACCACATTTAACATATGGAAATACAAACATACGAATTACGAACAGGAGTAAGACATACAGCCTGTTGACCTTGCTCAATTATTTGATCGAATCATGGCTGATCTGACTGTGGCCCCAACACCGCTTTCCTGTTTACCCAATTACCCCTTGCCCCCCTGGTCAAAGAACATTACAGCATAGGAACAGGTCCCTGGTCCACCAAGCCTGCGCCGATCCAGATTCTTTATTTATACCTGCTACTTATTGCCCAAACGAACTGTATCCCTCCATTCCCCACCCGTTCATGTGTCTATCAAGATTCTTCTGTTGCTATTGAGCCTGCCTCTACCACCTCCACTGGCAACATGTTCCAGGCACCCACCACCCTCTGCGTGAAAATCTTTTGCCGCATATCTCCCTAAGCTTACCCCCTCTCACCTTGAACCTGTACTCCCTTGTAATTGAGTCTTCCACTGTGGGAAAAAGCTTCTGACTATTCATCCTGTCTATACCCCTTGCAATTTTGTAGACCTCAAATAGGTCTCCCCTCAGCCTCCACTTTCCAACAAAAACAGTCCGCATTTATTCAACCTCTCCCCATAGCCAACATCCTCCAGTCCAGGCAACATTCTGGTAAACCTTCTTTGCACTCTCTCCAAAGCATCCACGTCTTTCTGGTACTGTGGCAACCAGAACTGCAGGCAATATTCCAAATGTGGCCTAACTAAAATTTTATACGACTGGAACACGACCTGCTATATATTGGTCCCAGCACGGATCCCTATTGAACACCGTTAGTTACAGATATCCATTCCTAAAAAACTCCCTTCCACTGTTACTGTCTCCTGTTGCCAAGCCAGTTCTTTATCCATGTACCTAGCACACCCCAATCGCATACGACTTTACCTTTGGTGCCAGTCTGCCATGAGGGACCTTGTCAAACACCTTATTAAAGTCCACGTAGGCACGTGGCACAATGGTTAGCACTGCTGTCTACGGTGCTGAGGTCCCGGGTTCGAATCCAGGCCCTGGGCCACTTTCCATGTGCAATTTGCACATTCTCCTCTTGTCTGTGAGGGTTTCACCCCCACAATCCAAAGATGTGCAGGTTAGGTGGATTGGCCATTCTAAATTACCCCTTGATTGGAAAAAAAAATAATTAGGTACTCTAAAAAAAATTTTTTTAAATAGTCCATGTAGATGACATCCACAGCCATTCCCTCATCGATTAATTTTGTCACCTCCTCAAAAAAACTGACCTTCCCCACACAAAACCATGTTGCCCATCACTAACAAGTCCATTTTGCTTCCAATGTGAAAAAATCCTGTCCCTCGGTATCTTCTCCAACAGCCTCCCCACGACTGACGTCAGGCTCACCAGTCTATAATCACCTGGATTACCCCAGCTTCCCTTCATAAACAAAGGGACAACATTGGCTATTCTCCAGTCCTCTGGAATCGCGCTTGTGGTCAAAGATGATGCAAAGAAATGTCACAAGGCCCCAGCCATTTCCTCTCTTGCCTCCCACAGTAGCCTGGGGTATATCCCATCCAGTCCAGGGGACTTGTCTACCTTAATGCATTTTAAGATATCCAACACATCCTCCTTCATTATACTGACATGTCCATACACCCATCTCCAACCTCAACATCCATCATGTCCCTCTCCTTGGTGATACCGATGCAAAGTACTCATTAAGGATGAGTACTCACCTATTTCCCCCCTTCGTTCTTGAGTGGGCATCATGGAAGTCAGGAATCTACATAACTCAGACTTAAAAATATTCAATAGCCTTTCCTTCACTGCTCTGAAGAAAACCCGGCAGACTAACGACCCCCAGAAAATATTTTCCCTCATTTCGGTCTTAAATGAGAGAACCCTTATTTTTAAACTGTATCCCCCAGTGCTAACCTCTCTCATAAGGAAAAACATTCTCTCAGCATCCATCCCGTCAAGTCCCCTCATGACCTTCTCAATTTCAATAAGGTCACCTCTCATTCTTCTAAACTCCCAACAGATACAGGCCATGCCTGTCTAACCTTTCCATAGAAGGTAATCCCTCAATCCCAGGAATCAGTCAAGTGAATTCTCTCTGGGCTGTTTCTAATGCAACTATATCCTTTCTTAGGTAAGGAGACCAAAACTGTATATAGTACTCCGAATGTGGTCTCACCAACGCGCTGTACAACTGTAGCAAAATATCCCTACTTTTATATTTAATTCCCCTTGCAATAAATGATATTCCATTTACCCAAGTAAATCTAACTCATTTAATGCAAAAGTGTAGATCCAGGTTTTCGTGGCTCCACAGCTGTGCAGCGTGGCATAGCCTGTTGAGACGTGAACAAAATAAACAGTGTCCAGTCTGATGGAGACTAGTGCCACGGAAAAGAAAGTTAGGCTTGGAGAATGCTGCACATTTCCCCTAATAACCTGCAACCTCCAAGGGAATTCCATAGCAGCTATTAAATTATCCTCCAATAAAATTATTTGTATTCAAAGCCCAACAGGAACTAATCTATAGAGACAAAATTAGATCAGCATCTCTCCAACACTGAAATAACAAAGTTGAATGGGCTCTTTATGAAAATAATGCATTGCATAGCTGTCACAAACAGTCAAAGCCATTGAATTACAGAAGCATTCAAAATATTTTAAAGTTCATCACAAAACCATTTGCCAGGCAGTAACTCAAGGAAATTAGTTTGGTGAAAAAATATCGCTGGAAAGAACCAGCAGAATCATGCAATTACTGACAAAAGCAGGAATTCAATTTCATTGAGAAATTGGGTTCTTTTGAGATATGAGACACAAACAAATCGTTCAAATAATGAAATCCAAAATCTGTTTTTGCACCAAGTTGACTAGATCATGCGTCCTTTGTCATTTTTGTATCCCCCATCACTCATTTCACTATTCCTTGATAAGGGGGTGGAAAGGACTCATCCCCCATTACCTGTTCCAGTTTTGTAACCACCCACTGAAATTACACAGGTTGACTCATTCGTAGAATCTTTTCCATAATTCTCAGCTTATTTCTGAAACTTGTTACTTGTGGAATCAAATACAAGCCAGCATCCCGTTACTATACATTCAAGTGGGAGAAACAACCTGAATAAATTAACTCAAAATAAAAATAAACTGCTGGAAGAGTATGATTATACCAAAATGCCTGCCAAGAAATCCATTAAAGATTTTGTGGGATTTAAAAATCACAGATTCTATTAAATTTTGATTGCAGCTGAAGGCACTACAAGAATGCTTCGATAAAAGGCTTCATTTTGTTGCTGAAATGATGCTCTTATAGCAACACTGCAGTTCTCATTTAGTGAATGAGCAAGGTGCTGAGAATGTGAAACCGATGCCTTTTGACCTTAAAAGGCGGTGCTCCTCACATAAGCATTTTTCCAAAACAACACAGAGCTGGAAGGCTTCTGGTTTGGTCCTTAATCTATACAGGGTTAGCTCATCTCAACCAGGATGATGGGAATGCTCAGTTACAATACAGTTCCATTAGCTGCCAGCCCTCTGTGCACTTCACCGAGGGACACATCTGTAAACTGTTCTGCACTTATACAGCTCTTTATCATTTTCCAAAGATCTCTGCATTAATTAGTTTTGAAGTGCACTCATTTCACTATTAAATAGGCAAACAGAACACCCAAGATGCACATAACACATAGCAAAAACCCGATAGCAAATGAGGAATGTCAGATTGTTTTCTTTTGTTGTTGGTTGAGACATCAAGAGAACTCTCTGATCTTCTTTGAATAGTTTTCTGTCATCATCAGCTAAACAGACAGACGGTGTCCCTATTGCCCGAAAAATAGAAGTTATATACAGCAGTATGCTGCCCAGCTATCTCTACAGCAGTGTTCTTCAAAGTCGGGGGCGGGTGTCGGGAGGGTCGCGGAGCCGTTGTCCGCGGCGCTCCCAATCGCAGCGCAAATCCCGGCACAGCAGCCGGCTTTTCATAACGCCAGCTGCAAGCGGCCACGAACATGTTAAAAAAAAAATGTGCAGAAAATTTGGCCGCATTGCGCATGCGCACACGATGATCGGCGCGCATGCGCAATGCGGCTGCTTTTTTTTTTAAAAAGGTAGCAGCTTTTTGTTTTACAAGTTTTGTGGTGGTTTTTATTCATTTATTTTATTCATTAAATTTTTTTTCCCATTTATTTTATTCATTTTTTTTACAAGTTCGGGGGGGGGGTTTTATTCATTTTTTCATTTATTTTACTCATTTTATTTTTTTTACAAGTTCGGGGGGGGGGTTTATTTGATCAAATTTAACAGGAAAAAAATTCAGAACTTTGGACAGATGGAGACTCCATACTTTCTGACACCAGAAGGCTTCACCTTCATCCAACAGGTTTCATTGGAGGAGCGTGTACGAGGGCCAAAGGGACCCAAAACCATTTTCCCCATTTTTGTCAGCAGCAAACAAGGTAAGAGAAAATGGTGGGTCGCGCATGTCGGCCAGCGTGGGGCGCGAAGGTTGGCCGGGTTGGGTCCCGAAGGTTGGCCGGTTGGTAAAAATGGGTCCCCAGAAAAAAAGTTTGAAGAACACTGCTCTACAGCACATACAGAGGTTTCATAACAAGGTAATAAAGCCGGGGGGGGGGGATTTCTGAAATTTCTCACTATAATAGGATGCCAACTATTGGCAATCTCAGCCTAAATGTTACTGACATTTCCCGAGCTCCTAAAAGTGTCCCAGGACAGTTAAAAAGATTTTCAAAACCATGACTTTCCCCAGACATTTGATTCATCCATATTCCAAGATGGGCAGAGTAGGTGTATTGGCCACGCTAAATTGCCCCTTATTTTGAAAAAAATGAATTGGGTACTCTAAATTTATGGAAAAAAAAACCCAGTGACATCTCACTGAATAACATCTAACTTTTAGAGCAGAAAATTAAAAGTTCTCGCCGGATCGACTAAGTTCACTAATTGCTGCATTTGGAATTGTGAGGGAGGAAGACCATCCATAAGCATAGCCTGTGATAGAAGTAACTGAGGCCAGAACTTCAAGGATTCTGCATCAATCTGCACTTGTGCGAAACCCTGAAGCTTTAGTCAGATACAAGAGGGCATAATGTTTAAAAACACTGCAAATTCTGGGCTAATGTTTTTTCCTGTATTGATGTGACTATATGGACAATACATGGACTAAAATATTGAACAAGTGTTCATAACTGTGATTCAGCCGTTCAACACATTTTATATAATTATCCATGGCAATCATGTTCAAACCTAGTTTGAAATATCGAACCACAGATGATCTTGATGGATATTGAGATATTGCCTTCCAAAACACTGTGCCAATTCACACCGCAATCTTCTGCGATATAGTCAAGTAAATGCACACACTGGTGCCCATGAACACCCACCCCCCCCCCCCCCCCCCCCCCACCACTATTAAAACATTTGTAAAATACATACGGCCGGTTCTTTTGCTTTTCTGCAGTCCAGACTACCCACATGGTCACCAACTACCAACGGTCTCAAAAGTGCCAAATTCTTCCCCCCCCTCCAATTAAGGGGCAATTTAGCGTGACCAATCCATCGACCTTGCACATCTTTGGGTTATGGGGGTGAGACCCACGCAGACACAGGAGAATGTGCAAACTCCATACGGCCAGTGACCCGGGGCCAGGTTCAAACCCGGGTCCGCGGCACAGTGCTAACCACTGTGCCACCATCCGTTCCCATTATAAATTAACAGTACTTAGCTTAAGCAAAGGTGGATGAAGAGATCCAATGTGACCAACAGAGAGAGTGGTAAACACTCAAAACAGACTGCTAAGAGAAGCAATTAATGCTGACAACAGTGAAGAAAAGGAGGCTAAGATGAGAATTGATAAGAGGTATTCTAAAATCAGGAACGGTCTGGAGAGAGTAGCGCGGAAGGAACTTGTGAAAGGATCAAAAACTGGAGGGCATAGATTTAAAGTATTTAAAGTAATTTGCAAAGGAAGTGATGAGAATTTTTTTTAATGCAGCAAGTGTTTAAGGTCTGGAATGCACTGCCTCACACCCGCACAACCCAAAGGTGTTCAGGGTAGGCGGATTGGCCACATTAAATTGCCCCTTAATAGGAAAAATGAAAAAAAATAGAATTCACTGCCCGAGAGTGTGGTGGAGGCAGGTTCAATTGACACATTCAAAAGGGCATTAGATTTTTGCAAGGGTTATGGGGAGAAGGTAGGAGAATGACACTTCAGGAAACTGAGAGAGCAGGTGCACATACTGTAGGAGTGACCTCCTTCTACAAAAGCAAGTTGAACACACATTTGGGGAAGAAGTAAATTGTGGGATTATAAGTAGGGAAAAGTGTAGCTACTTCTGTTTTTTGATCAAAATGGCATTTTCTTGTCCTCTACATTTATTTGCCTGTTCCTAATGGAGATTTGAAACACAGTTTCATAGATTTATACCTGGTGTACCATGATCAGAAATTTACATTTCTTTGGAGTAATTCTGAAATTGAATTTCAAGGCTGGCAATTAAGGTGATTAACCCTTCATTCTGCGATTTAAAAATCATAATTCAATGGGAGTCTCAGCAAAACAGGATTCAACTTGGTAACCAATTTCCAGAGATTATTGGATTAGTACCCTTACAGCAAATGTCCAAATAGCTGAGGGGAAAGCATTTTATGGTCCAGGTTAAACCTGGCCTTAATAAGCATAACTTGCTAAATTTTTTAAAGGTATCAATTGCTTTCACTGGAGCACTTGCATAGAAACATAAAAAGTAAGAGCCAAACAGAGCTTCCCCTCACATTTCTGATTGCAATGCCTATTCCAATTTTAATCCACTATTTCTAGAGCCACTTTCCTTCGTTCTCCGAGATGTAGGTCATCAGGCCCTGGGGATTTATCGGCCTTCAATCCCATCAATTTCCTCAAAAACCATTTCCCTGTTAATGCTGATTTCCTTCAGTTCCTTCCTCACCAAACCCAGTGCTCGAC
Organism: Scyliorhinus canicula; assembly: GCF_902713615.1. Lineage (NCBI taxonomy): Eukaryota > Metazoa > Chordata > Chondrichthyes > Carcharhiniformes > Scyliorhinidae > Scyliorhinus > Scyliorhinus canicula. Next base: position 22,594,913 of record NC_052166.1, on the reverse strand, counting down.
AACATTTCGGGTCTGTTATTTGTGTCCTCCTTGTAATATTTAGATTTTTTTGAAATAAATTTAGAGTACCCAATTCATTTTTCCAATTAAGGGGCAATTTAACGTGGCCAATCCACCTACTCTGCACATCTTTGGGTTGTGGGGGCGAAACCCATGTAAACTCGGGGAGAATGTGCAAACTCCACATGGACAGTGACCCAGAGCTGGGATCGAACCTGGGACCTCGACTCCGTGAAACAGCAGGGCTAACCACTCACCACCATGCTGTCCCTTTGTATATTTAGTTGGTCAGACATTTCTTTGCCATCCATTATAAATTCCACTTTTAGGGCACGGTGGTGCAGTGGTTAGTACTGGTGCCTCACAGCACCGCGGACCTGGGTTCCATCCCAGCCCCAGGTCACTGTCCGCATGGAGTTTGCACATTCTCCCCGTGTCATCATGGGTCTCACCCCACAACCCAAAGATGTGTAGGATCAGTGGATTGGCCACGCTAAATAGCCCCTTGGGAATGTAATTAAACAGGAAATTAGAGATGCATACGATAAAGAAACATCTTTAATTACGGGTGACTTTAATCTGCATATCGATTGGCAAGTCGAACGGAGAGATCCATGCAGACAAGGGGCGAATGTGCAAGCTCCACACGGATAGTGACCAAAAGCTTGGATTGAACCTGGGCTAGGTGCCGTGACTGCGCCCACAATGTCGCAAAGGATTCTGTTGATTAAGACTAATATCAACAATGTAGTATAACATTGGTACAGTGGTTAGCACTGATACTTCACAGAGCCAGCAGCCGAGGTTCAATTATAAAGAAACGTGCAGAGTGTCCTAGAATCTCATCCGGGCGATTACAACGATGTCAATTTGTTTTTTGTTTTTTTAAATACAATGGACACCTTATTATTACTGATTCATAAGAGAGTATGATGACTTTAAACTGCAATGCCCAAATTACTATATTCCAACCTTTGGTGACTATGTGAAGTTAGCACATTGTTCCTGTGTCTATGTGGGTTTCCTCCTTCCTCCCAGAGTTCAAAGATGTGCAGGTTAGATGGATTGGCCATGCTAAATTGCCACTTAGTGTCCAACAGTTAGTTGGCGTGACAGAGATAGGATGGGCAAAGTGAGCCGAGGTAGGGTGCTCTTTCAGAGTGCTGATGCAGACTCGATGGGCCAAATTACCTCCTTCTGCAACTGTAAGTATTCTAACACTGGAGCATTATCAAACACAATGACACTGAATCACAGATAATTAGGCGAACAAAGACATGGCCAAAGTAGAACATTTGAAGGAGTCTCTTCAGGGAGGAGCAAAGGAGAGATGTAGAGGTTGAGGAAGAATTCCAGAATTTAGGACCTTGGAAGTTGAAGGCACAGTCACCAGCAAGGGACAGACAAAAATTAGGCTTGTGGAAAGAGGGCTGAAACTATTGGGGGATGGGGTGGAAAGGTTGAGGGAGTTGCGACAATTGATATCATACTGGAGGAGGAAGGAAAAACAATTTGCCTAAAATGATTATTCTATAAGCTTTGCTGGAAAGTACAAGCTACTGTCGGGTGAATGCAGGACAAAAATATTCATCATGGTTGCAGTCACATGAGGAGAAACATTTGGGAGGTGCATTGGAAGGTTGCCTATGGATACAGAATCATTCCACAGCAAGAATCGACACCTTGAAACTAAGAACCAGAACAACTGACAGAAGAGACTGGTCAAAATGATGACTGCAGTCTTATGGAAACAATGGGAGATTTGTAATGTATAGATTATTTCAACAGGACATAGTGAAATGCTGACTGAAGGCCTAAAGTCTTCACAGATCATGCAAAATATGGATTCTTCAAAACTGCACTGCAGTATCATGCTTACATGCTGCAGGCATTCACTATGTTAATTTATGAATGCAGGCTATTTTCAAAAAGTCTAGCGAGAAAAAACAAACACAAGCACTGCGGAGTTTTCACATTTTAATCATTTCCCACAGTTGGAAAACCACTGGCTGATCCTGCACGGGGAAGGTGGTTTGCTTATGGTGCTTTTAAAACATTTTTAGAGTACCCAATTAAGTTTTGCCAATTACCGGGCAATTTAGCGTGGCCAGTCCACCTAGCCTGCACATCTTTGGGGTGTGGGGGCAAAACCCACACAAACACGGGTGAATGTGCAAACTCCACACGGACAGTGACCCAGAGCCAGGATTGAACCTGGGACCTCGGCGCTGTGAGGCATTAGGGCTAACCCATTGCACCAACGTGCTGCCCTTGCTTATGGTTAAATACACTGCGCTAATCTCAGAGAAAAACTCAACTGGTTGAAAACTGACACCCACAGATTCATTTCTAGTCAGCAACATCTGCAGAAGTGACTATTGCTCTATTCCTCAAAGTCTTCTTTCACCCAGATCACCCAGACAACAAAGATTTTGCATTGCACGGCACAATATTTTGTAATCTGGCGTGCAAAAGTAAGTTCTGCACTCTCCCACAAGTATATGCCACTCCCTTCCCAATCACTTTCCCTCCCTGGTTGCTCTGGACAGTATATAACTCCACAGGTGGAAACAACAGCCCGTCAAATTAATAATAATAATCTTTATTATTGCCATAAGTAGGCTGACATTAACACTGCAACAAAGTTACTGTGAAAATCCCCTAGTCGCCATATTCCGGTACCTGTTCGGGTACACCGAGGGAGAATTCCAAAAGCTCAATTTACCTAACAAGCACATCTTTTGGAACTTGTGGGAGGAAACCAGAGAAGCCGGAGGAAACCCACGCAGACATGGGGAGAACGTGCAGACTCTGCACCGGCAATGACCCAAGAATCGAACTCAGGTCCCTGGTGCGGTGAAGCAAGAGTGCTAACCACTGTGCTACCGTGTCATCCAATATGCCCAGGTTGTTATTTTTAATGCATCATTCCAAGCTATAGTGATCAATGGAGGGCATCATGCCAAACTCTGTCTCAGACTCATGATCACCAAAGAGGCATGATAGCCAATTGTAACACCCCAAATCCTGTTGATTAAATAACGCAGCATAGACCAGGAATCCGATACTCTAGGTTTAAAGGTGCTCATCCTCTGACTCAGTCTTTGAACGTGAAGTCGAGGCACAATGGTTAGCACTGCTGCAACACCATGCCGAGGACCTGGGTTCGATCCCAGCCCTGGGTCACTGTCTGTGTGGAGTTTGCACATTCTCCCAGAGTCTGTGCGGATGAAAAATTAATTGGGAACTCAAAATGTATTTTAAAAAAGACATTAGACTGCATCTACTGGACCATTCTGGACCTGGAATGCCTGGTGTCACACTGGAAACCTCAAGTCGCCATTCTTTCATGCTAACATCCCTCATCTTTTGTGGGCAATATTTCTCTATTAGAAAGTGAATTAAGAACAAGGAACAAAGAAAATTACAGAACAGGAACAGGCCCTTCGGCCCGCCCAGCCTGCACCGATCCAAATCCTTTATCTAAACCTGTTGCCTATTTTCCAAGGATCTACTTCCCTCTGTTCCCCGCCCGTTCATATATCTGTCCAGATGCATTTTAAATGATGCTATTGTGCCCGCCTCTACCACCTCCGCTGGCAAAGCATTCCAGGCACCCACCACCCTCTGCGTAAAAAACCTTCCACGCACATCTCCCTTAAACTTTCCCCCTCTCACCTTGAAATCGTGACCCCTTGTAATTTACACCCCCACTCATGGAAAAAGCTTGTTGCTATCCACCCTGTCCATACCTCTCAATTTTGTAGACCTCAATCAGATCTCCCCTCAACCTCCGTCTTTCCAATGAAAACAATCCTAATCTACTCAACCTTTCTTCATAGCTAGCACCCTCCATACCAGGCAACATCCTGGTGAACCTCCTCTGCACCCTCTCCAAAGCATCCACATCCTTCTGGTAATGTGGCGACCAGAACTGCATGCAGTATTCCAAATGTGGCCTAACCAAAGTCCTATACAACTGTAACATGACCTGCCAACTCTTGTACTCAATACCCCGTCCGATGAAGGCAAGCATGCTGTATGCCTTCTTGACCACTCTATCGACCTGCGTTGCCACCTTCAGGGTACAATGGACCTGAACTCCCAGATCTCTCTGTACATCAATTTTCCCCAGGACTCTTCCATTGACTGTATAGTCCGCTCTTGAATTAGATCTTCCAAAATGCATAACCTCGCATTTGCCTGGATTGAACTCCATCTGCCATTTCTCTGCCCAACTCTCCAATCTATCTATATTTTGCTGTATTCTCTGACAGTCCGCCTCGCTATCTGCAACTCCACCAATCTTAGTATCATCTGCAAACTTGCTCATCAGACTACCTATACCTTCGTCCATATCATTTATGTATATCACAAACAACAGTGGTCCAAGCACGGATCCCTGTGGAACACCACTAGTCACCTTTCTCCATTTTGAGACACTCCCTTCCACCACTACTCTCTGTCTCCTGTTGCCCAGCCAGTTCTTTATCCATCTAGCTAGTACACCCTGAACCCCATACGACTTCACTTTTTCCATCAACCTGCCATGGGAAACTTTATCAAATGCTTTACTGAAGTCCATGTATATGACATCTACAGCCCTTCCCTCATTAATTAACTTTGTCACTTCCTCAAAGAATTCTATTAGGTTTGTAAGACATGACCTTGCCTGCACAAAACCATGCTGCATTTCACTGATAAGTCTATTTTCTTCCAAATGTGAATAGATCCTATCCCTCAGTATCTTCTCCAACAGTTTGCCTACCACTGACGTCAAGCTCACAGGTCTATAATTCCCTGGATTATCCCTGCTACCCTTCTTAAACAAAGGGACAACATTAGCAATTCTCCAGTCCACCGGGACCTCACCCGTGCTCAAGGATGCTGCAAAGATATCTGTTAAGGCCCCAGCTATTTCGTCCCTCGCTTCCCTCACTAACCTGGGATAGATCCCATCTGGTCCTGGGGACTTGTCCACCTTAATGCCTTTTAGAATACCCAAAACCTCCCCCTTCCTTATGCCGACATGACCTAGATTATTTAAACATCCATCCCTAGCCTCAACATCCATCATGTCCCTCTCCTTGGTGAATACTGATGCAAAGTACTCATTAAGAAGCTCACTCATTTCCTTTGACTCCATGCATAAATTTCCTCTTTTGTCTTTGAGTGGGCCAATCCTTTCTCTCGTTACCTTCTTGCTCCTTATATACGAATAAAAGGCTTTGGGATTTTCCTTAACCCTGTTAGCCAAAGATATTTCATGGCCCCTTTTAGCCCTCTTTATTGCACGTTTGAGATTTGTCCTACTTTCCCGATATTCCACCAAAGCTTCATCAGTTTTGAGTCGCCTCGATCTTATGTATGCTTCCTTTTTCATCTTAGCTAGTCTCACAATTGCACCAGTCATCCATGGTTCCCTAATCTTGCCATTTCTATCTCTAATTTTCACAGGAACATGTCGGTCCTGCACTCTAATCAACCTTTCCTTAAAAGACTCCCAAATTTCAAATTTGGATTTACCCTTAAACAGCTGCTCCCAATCCACATTCCCGAGCTCCTGCCGAATTTTGTTATAGTTGGCCTTTCCCCAATTTAGCACTCTTCCTTTAGGACCACTCTCGTCTTTGTCCATGAGTATTCTAAAACTTATGGAATTGTGATCGCTAGTCCCAAAGTAATCGCCGTGGGCAGCTCAGTTCGTTTCCAGCCCTGGGTCGCTGTCCGTGTAGAGTTTGCACATTCTCCCTGTCTGCGTGGGTCTCACCCCCAAAACCCAAAGATGTGATGGGTAGGTGGATTGACCACACTAAATTGCCCCTTAATTGGGGGGAAAAAGCATGAATCAAGAATCACGTTTGGTGATATGAAGCACGTGCCTTTGAAATTGCAAAGAAAAACCGATGAATCATCTGTGTTTTGCTTAATTACTGAAAGAAGATTTCTGAGAATCATTCGTAACTCCACTTATCTTATTCAACCTATGCTGCTTGAAGTAGTGCCAGTGATTTTGAACATAAATTTCTGGCCGTGAAACCTTTCTGGATGATAAACAATAAACATCAGTATATGTTTAAAGCTAGCAATAAAACAAAAAGTGTTGGAAATACCGAGCATGCTTGGCAACATCTGTGGAGGGAAAGCGAGTTAATGTTTAAAGGTAGTATTTTCTGATCAGCTGAGGCTTGTATGAAGTAGCCATTTATAGGTTTACTTCTGTATACTCGGGAATTAGTAAAAGATGGCTGTAGGATATTGTCTGCTTCAAGCCATGGTGCAAGTAGACAGAAATTGTGGTAATTGGCATATTGGTGGCAATAATGATGCTTTGCTAATTACTTGTTCACAGCTCACTGTCTAATCTGTTTTAGATCTGTCAAGGATTATAACAAAGCTGGGTGATGGAGCGTGTCTTTGTCTGAATTAAACACATTACCTATTTTCCTTCTCAAAACTGTTAATCTGTGCTCAAACATTAAGCAGGTTTAACAAATCTCCTTGAGCATATTTAGTGTTTGCTATTCGAGAACTTTATTCTCCCAATGTTTTTTCCCTCTTTTCCTGGCGCATTAATGAGAGTGGACAGTGAATGCTGGTGGATTGTCAACATGGGAGGTCATCGTAAGTGAGCCTGTTGTCACTCAAAGGTCATTAGGTGGTAATTTGAAGCTGGTTGTTGTCATTCTTCTCCCCTTCCCCCTCCCCCCCCCCCCCCCCCCCCCCCCCTCACCACCAGAGTTCAGCAAACTCCATATTGACAGGCATCGGACCTGGTTCTTGTTTGTATGGCTTAAGTTAAGGCTGCTTTGAGGTCAACTGTTTAAAAAAAAAATGACATTCAAATGGAGATGAAATCTGGATTGTATTAAAGATGTGAACATAACGAGCCATCTTCCCCACTCAAAGAGGGGGGCAACGTGGGCCCTACCTTATCCATTGCTTCATAGCATGGTGTGAGATTCAGAGTGGGAGCTAACATCAACACGATTGACGCATATGCACTCTACGTCCCAAGAACAGCTTTTAAATAAAGGTAGCAGGGTCGTGGGAGGTTTGAATCACCATTGAATACCCTCATACACTTATGCAATGTGAGGTTGCATGTGTGGTCCTATAGTTCTATGGAATTATGACCAGGAATACATGGAGCTCACCATGTTGATATTGAGCCTTGTATTGTGAAAATCCAGCAGTTATGTTTGTAATCTTGCAAAGAGAAAATCCTTATTTGTTTGAAATGTGGATGTGATGGTATACAGATGACAATCCGAGAAGTTTAAACACATTCACTGCATTGAGGTAGGCTATGCATGCAGATAATATGCTCTCAAATATCGGTTCACTGATTTACTTTGGACTGGGCCTTCCAGACTTCACAGATGCTCTGACTTCAGTTTGTAGTTGCAATTTCCTGCTTGGCGCTAAGAAAGCAGACTTCAGGTTCTTTAAGAGTACCCAATTCTTTTTTTCCAATTAAAGGGCAATTAGGGGAGGGTACCCTGTTTCTCCAACACAAAATTAGTGTTTGTACCGTTTGGTCTTGTATATTTTTTTTACTGTTTTAATAAAAAGATATGACCACTTGCCCTGCGCATCTTTGGGTTGTGGGGGCAAAACCCACACAAACATGGGGAAAACGTGCAAACTCCACACACGGACAGTGATCCAGAGCTGGGATCGAACCTGGGACCTCGGCGCCATGAGGCAGCAGTGCTAACCGTGCTGCCCTGCAGTCTAATGTCTTTACTTTGGCCCATTTCATACAGATTAGTGCAGCATTATGACAGCTTTGGTCCATTTGCCATCCAGTTGTATTTACTTCAAAAACTTAGCTCAGCAGGCAGGGAAAGTCCAAAGAATTTCAATCAAGTGGTAACAGGATTCAATCATACACAAATTACTCAGAGCAGAATTAGTGCAACAGGCTGCGTCAATTCCAATGGATTTAATTTTATTTTGGGTGGGGTGAAAGCAGAAATAGGGAGGGAACAAATGTTTCAGGTTGACCCACACAAACAAACATTTTTTTCAAAACCGGCAGGAGTGTGGCCACAGCAGCAGCAAACAATGCCCTTCCTACACCAGATCCCCATGCCAACTTCAGAAAACTGTTTGGATAAGAAACTTTCCTGCCATACTAACTTCCTCACTTATCTAGTACATGCCAGCACCTTGCTCAGTGTATCAAGCCCTCAGCTAGCCAAAATGTCAGCAAGCTGAGCATTGCGTCATTGAGACACCAATATAATCCGACTCATAACTGAACTGCTGACAAAGAGGCAAATGAGGCTTTTACATGGTTTATGGGTTGGGGAGACATCATGCACCTCTAGAATTTAAATATCAGGTTTGCAATACTGTAGCTCTAGTTTCACACCGTCCCCTGGTGCAATAATTCTAGGATTAAAATTCTTGGATCATTTGACCCCGACATAAAATTTCATGAGAGATAAATGAATTATCAAATTATTTCTACACCAGTGAATGTAGCATTACTACTGTCAACTCCAAGTAGAGGTCAAAATATTCTGATCCACAAACTACACTTGTGCCTGGTGTCTAGATACCTCCAAGTTAAAGTTAAAATGATCTTCCTAGTGTTTAAATCCCTTCATGGGCTTGTTCCTCCCTATCTCTATACCTCCTCTGGAACACAATGACTCCTTTAGTTGAGAATTCATTTTCGCTTGATCACACCTCAGTGAAATGTGACAGAACATGCTGTCTCACCCCCACAACCCAAAGATGTGCAATGTAGGTGGATTTGCCATGCTGAATTTCCCCTTAAAAAAAGAAAATGTTTCCACGATAATGGTGCTATATAAATGTGCTATTGTGGGAAAGTTTTTATCAACACAAAGATGTGTTTTCTTTGGCTATTTCCGGTCTTAAATGAGATTAAATTTCCTCCAGTTAAACACTTGGAAGACTAAAAGGCATCTGCTTCAACCCCCGTCACAAACCCTGGACCCTAGCCAACAATTACATCCTCACCCTCTCTGGGCAATGTCACAGGTTAAACCAGGATGTTTGCAAACTTGACAAGTTACTTTTATAGGCTTGACTAAGTTTTCTTTCCACATTCCAACAATTTGCAGGTGTTATTTTCTTGAAATTTCTAGTATTAAATACAATAGTGAAGTTGCAAAAGCATCTGGAGCCGGAGATTATTTAACTTGCAGGACTCCTCCAGGTTAAGCACATCTCTAAAAAGGAATAACATACTGCCAGGCTTTTTAATGAAATTCATCATCTGCATGGACAGCAGGCTAAAGAGGCAACCAGACACTACCAGAACTAAAAGCAAACATTACATCACCTACGGGTGATTTTCCTAAAGCAAGCACTGTTGACACACAAGGCCCTCTCTGCCTCAGCAGCAGCATATTTAAATAGCACCAGAGGGGTCCAGACAAACGGGATTGTACATCAATGCAGGAGATGAAAAGAAAACATTAATATTGAGAATGCAGAAATATGAACAAAAACAAGTGTCTGACAGGCCTAACTGCATCAGGAAAAACAAGCACAGCACAGTGGGCCTTCGTTCCACTCGAATGATGAATATCATCCAAAACATTAGCCAGGCCTTCTTCTTCAAATGCTGGGTGATCTGCTATTCGCAAAATTTCCGGCTGCATCAATACAAACAGGCAACACCATAATGCCAGTTTAGATGACAATTACCATTGGAAACAAATTTTATGGGTTCGACACCGGACAAGTGTCCATGCGGAGTTTGCACATTCTCCCCGTGTCTGCGTGGGTCTCAACGCCACAACCCAGAAAAATGTGCAGGGTAGAGGAATTGGCCACACCAAATTGCCTCTTAATTGGGGAAAAAAGGATTGGGTACTCTAAACTTAAATTTTCAAATAAGGAAACAAATTATACTGTAACGGTCTCATACATAGTTGGACAGCATTTTTCAAATGATTAACACTGCTGCTGAATAAATACAGGCTTCACAACCTCAATTTATCACAAACACTTTACAACGATGATTACTTCAAAAATGCTTTGTTGGTGGCAATGTACAGAAACGTGGAAGTCAATTTGCACACAGTAAGATACCACAAACTACAAAGAGAAACAAGCAAATAATCTTGCTTCAGTGATGCAGGCCGATCGATAAATATCAGTCAAGACAACGGGAGAGCTTCCCTGCTCATTTTCAATCAATAGCGCAGGATCATTTACATCCACCAAAGACAAACCTTGATTAACCGTCTCATTTGTAAAGTGCACTCACACGACGTGTTACATGGACAGTATTGTCCCTTTGGCAGTTCAGAAAATAGCTATTCCTCATAGGCTAGACTGATGAGTGAAGGGAAATTTCATTTTATACCATGGATGGCCACATTCAAGCATAAGATGGCACCCCAAGATATGCATTTCCAATGCAGGAGTTAGCGTTGCCCAAAGGCAAACAGACATCTATTGAAAATGCTGAAAACATGGGCAGCATGGTGGCACAGTGGTTAGCATTGCTGCCTCTCGGCGCCGAAGTCCCTGGTTCGATCCCGGCTCTGGGTCACTGTCCATTTGGAGTTCGCACATTTTCCATGGGTTTGCGTGGGTTTCGTCCCCACAACCCAAAGATGTGCAGGGTGCTGGATTGGCCTCGCTAAATTGCCCCTTAATTAGAAAAAATTAATTGGGTACTCAACATTTAGAAAAAAAGAAAATGCTGAAATTATTACTTATCCATTACCATTGAGTCACTGACAATCATTTTCCAGGAGTTCAACTTATTGCATTTTACGTATTTCAGTTATAAATAGGCTAAATAATATTGCAATTTTTTCAAGAAGATTTAACTTTCAAACCAGTTGGTGCAGCAAATCTGTTTAGATTTGCTCTTCCATCAAGTACAGCAGCTGATTAACCACTTAGTCCAGGAAGAGCCCATGTTGAACCGTGAACCAGTACAGAATATCTGATGTCAGCCAAGTTGATGGTTGAGTTGCTATCATGGGGAGCCCAGCTTCCCTTGGCTAGGGCAATATCTGGCTTTGGCTATTGCGCCCAACTGTATTCAGTCACTTCCTGAACCCATGTACACATGCTGGACAAGGACAAGGTCAGACTGGGCTCCAATGCTTAATGTGTTTCTGCAGTGCGTTATCATCTTGGTCCATGAAGACTTCCGGTGGCAGCAATGCGGGGCTAAGCCGCACGTTCGGCAACTCCCGCTGAAAACGGACTTTGGGGCTCTTTTCAGGGCCCCCAACGGAAATTTGTCGGCAAATCCCGACGTGGGAAGAGGACAGGAGTCGATCCCTATGGTCCTATGGTCCGGACCAGGAGTGGGGTAAGAAGAAAAACAGTGGAAGCACCCCTGGAAAAGCGGGGGAAGAAAAACAAAATGGCGGCCGGCGGAGGCCCGGAGAAGTGGAGGCAGTGGGCGCAGGAGCAGCTGGCGACTCTGCTGCGCTGCTTCCAGGAGCTTAAGATGGAGCTGCTGGAGTCGTTGAAGGTTACCACCAGAGAGCTGATGGAGGCTCAGACAGTCCAGTGGACCGCGATGCGGGAGCTGCAGAAGCAGGCCTCCGAAAGGGAGGATGAGGCCGTGGCCGTCGCGGGGAAGGTGGAGATGCACAAGGTGCTCCATAAAAGGTGGCAGGAGTGGTTCGAGGAGCTGGACAACCGGTCGAGGCGGAGGGATTTGCGGACCCTGGGCCTCACGGAGGGGCTGGAGGGGTCGGACCTGGCGGCCTATGTGGTTGTTATGTTGAACTCGCTGATGGGGGCTGGGTCCTTCCAGGGGCCCCTGGAGTTAGAGGGGGCCCACAGAATTCTGGCTAGGAGGCCCAAGCCGAACAAGCCGCCGCGGGCGGTGTTGGTGCGGTTTCATCGGTTCGTGGATCGCGAGTGGGTGCTCCGGTGGACCAAGAAGGAGCGGAGCAGCAAGTGGGAGAACACGGAAGTGCGGATCTTCCAGGACTGGAGTGCGGAGGTGGCGAGGCGGAGGGCCGGGTTCAACCGGACGAAGGCGGTGCTCCACAGACGGAGCGTGAAGTTTGGCATGTTGCAGCCGGCGCGTCTGTGGGTCACCTATAAGGATTGGCACCATTATTTTGAGTCCCCGGAGGAGGCGTGGGCCGTTGTGCAGGCCGAGAAACTGGACTCAAACGGAGGGTCTAAAATGGGGGATGTTGTATAATAATGTACTTGTATTTGCTCTGTTTAATGTAAGATGTGGGTTGGCCTTAGGGTGGGTGGGGTGATGTCGTTATGTCTTTTTTGTATGGGTTTTTCTGTATGGGTCTGGTGGACAGGTTCGGGCAGGGGGGTAAACAGGGAGTTCGGGGAGCTGGTGGGGGGGACTGACAGTGGGAGTTGCCCGAGAGGAGGCGGGGCTGGGCAGGGCGGAAGCGCGGGCTTTTCTCGGGTTTCCCGCACTGGGAGATGGTGGGGGCGGAGTTGGGGCTGAGAAGCGCGGGCCGTTGCTGGCTGTTTTCTTTTCCCGCGCAAGAGCCGGGAGGAGGACCCACTGATGGGCACGATGGAGGAGGGGTAGTCCCACGTGGGGAGGAGTCGGTGGTAGGGCGGGAGTCGCCGGGGTCAGCAGAAGTTAGCTGGCTCACGGGAGTGTTATGGAGGGAGGGTCGCGGCTAGGAGGGGTCCTAGCCTGGTGGTGGGGGGGTACCGGGTTGCTGCTGAAACAGTCAGGAAGTAGCTGGAGGATGCAGGGGGGGGGGGGGGGGGGGGGGGGGGGGGGAAGAGTTGCCGCCGTGGGGAACGCTGGCCGGTGGTGGGCAAGGGATGAGTTTATGGCTAATCGGCAGGGGAGGAGGGGCAGGGAGCCCTCTGATCCAGCTGATAACCTGGAATGTGAGGGGGCTGAATGGGCCGGTCAAACGGGCCCAGGTGTTTGCGCACCTGAAGGCGGATGTGGCCATGCTCCAAGAGACACACCTGAAAGTGGCGGACCAGGTTCGGCTGAGGAAGGGATGGGTGGGCCAAGTATTTCACTCAGGGCTGGAGATCCTGGTGGGAAAGAGGGTGTCGTTGACGCGTTTAAATGTGGTGGTGACAGTGGCGGGAGGTACGTGATGGTGAGTGGTAAGCTGCAAGGGGGGGGGGGGGGACTTCAACACGGTACTGGATCCCCCATTGGATCGATCCAAGTCCCGGACGGGTAGGAGGCCGGCGGCGGCAAAGGTGTTGAGGGGATTTATGGACCAGATTGGGGGGGGGGGGGGTGGATTCCCGGAGGTATCGAGGCTAAGGGCCAGGGAGCACTCGTTTTTCTCCCACGTGCATAAGGCCTATTCGACGATTGATTTTTTTTGTCCTGAGCAGGGGGCTGGTTGAGGGTGAAAGATGTGGAATACTCCGCCATTGCCATTTCAGATCATGCCCCGCACTGGGTGGACCTCGGGCTGGGGGAAGAGAGGGACCAACGTCCGCTCTGGCGCTTGGAGGTGGGCTGCTGGCAGACGAGGAGGTGGCCGAGAGGGATCGGGAGTGTATCGAGAGGTACCTTGAGGCCAATGACAACGGGGAGGTCCGAGTGGGGATGATCTGGGAGGCATTGAAGGCGGTGACGAGAGGGGAATTGATTTCAATCCGAACCCATAGGGAGAGGGGGGAGCAGAGGGAGAGGGAGAGACTGATAGGGGAGATGGTGAGGGTGGATAGGAGATATGCGGAGGCTCCGGAGGAGGGATTGCTGGGGGAGAGGCGTAGCCTTCAGGCCAGGTTCGACCTATTGACTACCAGAAAGGCGGAAGCTCAGTGGAGGAAAGCACAGGGGGCGGTGTATGAATATGGGGAGAAGGCGAGCAGGATGCTGGCACACCAGCTCCAAAAGCGGGACGTGGCCAGGGAGATTGGGGGAGTGATGGATAGAGCTGGGACGGTGGTGCGGGGGGGGGGGGGGGGGTAGATGTTAATGGGGTCTTCAGGGACTTCTATGGGGAACTGCACCGGTCAGAACCCCCGGTGGAGGAGGGGAGCTTCTTGGACAAGCTGCGATTTCCGAGGGTGGAGGAGGAGCAGGTGGAGGACTGGGGCGCCGATCGAACTGGAGGAGGTGATTAAAGGGATGGGGAGCATGCAGTCGGGGAAGGCGCCAGGGGCCGAATGGGTTTCTGGCGGAATTTTATAAAAAAGGTATGTGGACCGGTTGGGCCCCCTGTTGGTCCGGACCTTTAACGAGGCAAGGGAGGGGGGGCTTTGCCCCCAACTTTGTCACGGGCGCTGATTTCCTTGATCCTGAAGCGGGACAAGGACCCTCTGCAGTGTGAGTCATATAGGCCGATTCCGCTGCTAAATGTCGACGCCAAGCTGCTGGCAAAGATCCTAGCCACAAGAATAGAGGATTGCGTGCCGGGGGTCATTCATGAGGACCAGACGGGGTTTGTGAAGGGAAGGCAGTTGAATACGAACGTACGAAGGCTCCTCAATGTTATTATGATGCCGGCTGTGGAAGGGGAGGCAGAGATAGTGGTGGCATTAGATGCGGAGAAGGCCTTTGATAGGGTTGAGTGGGAGTATCTGTGGGAGGTGTTGGAGAGGTTTGGGTTTGGGGAGGGGTTTATCTGTTGGGTGAGGTTGCTTTATGAGGCCCCGATGGCAAGTGCAGCCACAAATAGGATGAGGTCGGAGTACTTTCGGCTGTACCAGAGGACGAGACAGGGGTGCCCCCTGTCCCCCTTGCTCTTCGCGTTGGCGATTGAGCCCCTGGCCATGCCGTTGAGGGAGTCACGGAACTGGAGGGGCCTGGTGCGGTGTGGGGAGGAGCATAGAGTGTCGCTTTATGTGGACGACCTGTTGCTGTATGTGGCGGACCCGGTGGGGGGGATGCCGGAGGTGATGAGGATTCTTAGTGAATTCGGGCGTTTCTCTGGGTATAAGTTGAACCTGGGCAAGAGAGAGTTGTTCGTGGTGCACCCGGGGGATCAGGAGGGGGGGGATTGGTAGGCTCCCACTGAAGCAGGCAGGGAAGAGCTTCAGGTACCTAGGTGTCCAGGTGGCTGGGAGTTGGGGGGCCCTGCACAAGCTCAACCTCACAAGGTGGTGGATGCAGATGGAGGAGGGGTTCAAGAGGTGGGATATGTTACCGCTGTCACTGGCGGGGAGGGTGCAGTCCGTTAACTTGACGGTGCTCCCGAGGTTTTTGTTCCTGTTCCAGTACCTCCCCATCCTTATCCCGAAGGCCTTTTTAGGAGGGTCAACAGGAGTATTACGGGATTTGTGGTGGGCGCATGGGGACTCCGAGGGTGAGAAGAGTGTTCCTGGAACGAGGCAGAGATAGGGGGGGGCTGGCGTTGCCCAACCTCTGTGGTACTATTGGGCTGCCTATGCAGCGATGGGTGCGTAAGTGAGTAATGGACGAGGAAGGGGCAGCATGGACGAGGTATACCACGTGCCCGGTGGTGGCGGCTACCCTCAAATTGGGGGCAATGGAGACGGCATAGGGGAGAAAGTGGGGGGCTCGTTGGAGACCCCGATACGGGGGAACCATCGGTTTGTCCCAGGGAGCATTGATGGGGATTTCTGGGCTGGCACAGGTTAGGGGTAGGAGGTTGAGGGACCTGTTTGCGAAGGGGAGGTTCGCGAGCTTGGTGGAGTTAGAGGGAAGTTTGGGCTCCCCTGGGGAACATGTTTAGGTACATGCAGGTGAGGGCGTTTGCCAGGCGGCAGGTGGAGGGGTTCCCCTTGCTGCCCCCACGTGGGATGCGGGACAGGGTGCTCTCGGGGGTGTGGGTTGGAGGGAGGGAGGATTTCAGACATATACCGGGTAATGCAGGAGGTAGACGAGGCCTCGGTGGAGGAACTGAAGGGTAATGGGAAGAGGAGCTGGGTGAGGAGATTGAGGAGGGGACGTGGGCGGATGCCCTGGAGAGAGTGAATTCCTCCTCTTCCTGTGCGAGGCTTAGCCTCATACAGTTCAAGGTGCTACATAGGGCCCACATGACTGGGACGAGGATGAGTAGGTTTTCGGGGGGCGAAGACAGGTGTGCTAGGTGCTCGGGGAGCCAGCGAAACCATGCCCATATGTTTTGGGCGTGCCTAGCGCTGGGGGAGTTTTGGAAGGGGGTAGCAAGGACGGTGTCGAGGGTGGTGGGATCCAGGGTCAAGCCAGTCTGGGGACTCGCAATTTTTGGGGTTGCAGTGGAGCCGGGAGTGCAGGAGGCAAAAGAGGCCGGTGTTCTGGCCTTTGCGCCCCTAGTAGCCCGGCGGAGGATCTTGCTCCAATGGAAGGATGCGAGGCCCACAAGCGTGGAGGTCTGGATCAATGATATGGCAGGGTTCATTAAATTGAAATTTGCCCTGAGGGGATCAGTACAAGGGTTCTTTAGGCGGTGGCAGCCTTTCCTGGACTTCCTGGCGGAACGGTAGGGAAATAGGCCGGCAGCCGCAGCAACCGGGGAGGGGGAGGGGGTTTGGTTCGGTGGGAGGGAGAACTGTGTACATGGGTTTGTGGGATGTGACGGGTGTTATCTCTTTCCCTTTTTTTGTTTGGGTGTTCTTTTGTTTTTTCTTTTGTTTGCAGTTGCTTTGAAGTTGGGTGGGTGTTGTTCTTTGGTTTTTACCGCGGTTGTTTTGTTAATATTGTTGTGATGTTTATATTTTGTAAAAATTTTAATAAAAATTATTTTTTTTTTAAAAAATCTTGGTCTATTAATGAGGCAAGTGTGCAAGGCACAAGTTCAACATATGCAGATGGCATAAAAGAAGCTTAGAAGTTTTGTGAACTGAGTAGAGGACAGTGATACACTTCAAGAGGGCATGGACTGGTGGAATGGATAGGTACATGGCAGATGACATTTAATGCAAAGAACTGGGAAATGCAACATTGTGATAGGCAGGATAAGAGAAGGCAATGTAAAACAAAGGATATAATTCAGAAAGGTTTGCAGGAGCAGAAGTACCTGGGGTTACATGTACACACATCTTTGAAGATGGCAAACTAGGTTGAGAAAGTAGTTGATAAGACATACTGGATTCTGTGTTTTACAAATGGGGGTATAGAGTACAAATGCAATTAAATAATGATGAACCTCTTTAAACATTAATTTAGCTTCAATTGTGTCCAATTTTGGGAACCATTTGGAGGATTAGGAAGACATTAAAGTGGGTGCAAAAAAGAGTTACAAGAATGGTTCCAGGGATAAGAGGCTTAAAAGTTACATGGCTGGATTGGAGGTGCTGGGGCTGTTCTCCTTCGAGAAGAAGTTGAAAGGAAAACTGATGGAGTGTTGAAAATCATGAGGGGTCCAGGCAGACAAATTGATTGGCAAAAGAACCAAAGGTAAAAGCAGTGATTGGTTAAAATCAGGAATGTACTGCCTGAGCATGGGCTGGAGAGAGGCTGGTTTAGCACAGGGCTAAAGAGCTGGCTTTTAAAGCAGACCAAGGCAGGCCAGCAGCACGGTTCAATTCACGTACCAGCCTCCGCGAACAGGCGCCGGAATGTGGCGACTAGGGGCTGTTCTCAGTAACTTAATTTGAAGCCTACTTGTGACAATAAGCGATTTTCATTTCAAATCAGTCGTGGTTTTCAAACAGAATTGGGCAATTACCTGAAGAAAGAATTTCCAGGCTACTGCGAAAGGGCAGTGGGACTAGCCGATATGCACTTGCAAAACAGGCTGAGTGGCCTCCTCTTTGCTGTAACCAAACTAGAATTGTAACATGGACTTTCGAGGACCACACAGATGTAATAATGCAAGTGGAACTGTGCATCAGTGAGATATCGAGGGAAGGAGGAGTGTGGTGTAAGTTAATGGAAGGCAGCTTCTCATACCTATTGCTTTGTAATCCACATATTATGGAGTTAGAAAACCCATTTCTTTAATTCAAAGATCATATTGTCAGGCTAACCTGTGTGACCTAACCTACATTTCATAGAACATACAGTGCAGAAGGAGGCCATTTGGCCCACATTAAGGCCTCACTTCCACCCTATCCCCGTAACCCAATAACCCCATCTAACCTTTTTGGACACAAAGGGCAATTTAGTATGGCCAATCCACCTAACTGCATGTCTTTGGACTGTGGGAGGAAACCGGAGCACCCGGAGGAAACCCACATAGACACGGGGAGACCGTGCAGACTCCGCACAGACAGTGACCCAGGGGGGAATCGAACCTGGGATCCTGGCGCTGTGAAGTCACAGTGCTATCCGGTTTGCAATGGGAACCACGATCAATGGCAAGAATAAGCCAAAACAGAAAGATGCATGTTATGCTGCCATCAGCCAAAGGTGAAGAAGCTATTTGCATCTGGCTGCCCATCCAACTCTAATTCAGTGTAGTTGCACTGAGGTCAAGTGTTCCATACGCCAGAAGCTCTTCTATATCAGATCTCCACACACACACACTTCAAATGAATCAGGCTGCCAAAAGCTGAATATAGTCACTCAATGGATATACAATGTTCTGAAATGGTGGACAATGCAAGAGCTTTGCGCTGTGTCGGCACATCCTAGAGTTAAACTGTAAACAGTTTTTCTGCATTACTGAGCAATTTACAGATGACGATTAAATAGTGCACGCATGCTGTATCCTAGCAAACAATATGTAAACAGCTATCACACGGCAAGAACACTAGTGTCATAAAAGCATATTTGATCCAGTATTAGAAATTAAAACCGCTGCGGGCAATGTGCAGAGGATATTGAATTCTTGAGGGTAATTACAAACCTGACATTTCATAGAGAGGGGAGGGAGGATAATTGATCTGATGGCCCAAATACAGAACACCCGATATCAGAGAATGGTTTCTCAGCTTTACTATAACAGATATAATTATGACAGCGTAACCTTCATCTGAACCTGAAGGCAAAGCCACTGCTTGGAACCACTCAGACACCAAAAGTCAATGAGCTATGGCATGAAAAGAGGAGTCTTTAAAAATGGAAAAAGAGGAAAAAAACAAAGGGTTTACAGAGAAAAACAAGGTGACAGAAGCAGCAGCAGAGGGAGGGGGACACAAGACCAAAATCAGGTTTACCGTAAGGCTGTAAGGTGATATAGGGACAAAGTAAATTGTGTAATATCTCTGCCAGTGGCAGAAAACAGGAGAATGATGCAGCAATGGCTCAATGGAGAATCTCTGATGAAAAGGTCCATAAATTCCCCGTGTAGCAATGGCATTACGAATGGAGAGATAGAAGAACTGGCAAGGGCCAGATCAGGCAGTTTATCAGTACAAAGGTCATCAACAGGCGAATGGGCTGAGGTCTGGAACACAGAGCTCCTGCCAAATTTAATGCCAGTACTTCAGTGTAATTTATTTGATGGGTTGGCTGCTGGGCAAGAAAGGCTGTAGCAGGGGCTCCTTCAAAGCAGAATGAGGTGCTGGAGAAGAGAGAGGTCGTCACAGAGAGTAGGGACAATGTTAAGGCAACAATCTCCCGGCCCATAAAGGGTGCTGTAAAAGACACTCTCCATTAGAGGGCCAATCCACACCTTCCCTAATGCCAGGTTTCCCGATTTAAATACACTAATGAAGTGTGTGTCTCTCTCTCTCTTTAGTGCATGATATGCCACAGTCCCTCTTGATATGCGAATAGCAGCAGACTCGTACGTGGCGGGTTGTAAATATCAACTTCACCCACCCCATTTTGGGGGCAGTGGGTCTTATCATTGCACCCAAAAAGTCTCAGACCTTCGTTCTATCTAGGATCATCCTGGATTAGGAGAATTTGGTCATGGGAAGTCAGGTGTAGAGTTGTTCAGGATGGTCAAGCCAGCTCTGGCAATAGAAGATCAGGTCAATCGTGCACCAGGCAGGATCCAGTCCGAAATCTTCAGACTAGAGGGTGTAAGGGTAAAAATTTTCCAGAAAGACCCGGTTAGTACATCACAGGTATCTTGGTGGAATTAGGGTTAAACGTAGAGCCAAAAGAGCTTCTCAAAAAGTCAACGGTACCAGCTGTCCAATACATTCAGACCTTATAGAAGAAACATGCTTTTAATTTACAAGTTTAAAAGACACATAAATGTATGATCACATCTCTGTTCAATATAAGCTGAAAAGTTTATAAAACTAGAGACTCAAGTCAGACTATATAATGCCTAGACTTCAAAACAATACTGAGGGGTTATCAGAGGTCCTTCTGCTGAATATGGCAGTGAACTGACACCCTGCCCATCTGCACAGAAAAATCCTATGGCACTATCAAAAAGAAAGTGTGCCTCAAACACCCGCGGAGATTGATTTTCTGATCATTCATTTGCTGTCTGGCCATCACATTTGCTAAAGGTTGACCACACAAAAAGGTTAACCACCAAACATGAAACTTGGGATGTGCCGAGGACGTGAAAGGTGCAGCGTAATTTTTTTCAAAATTTAAAGTGCCCAATTCTATATTTTTCACCATTAAGGGGCAGTTTAGCGTGGTGAAACCACCTACCCTGCACATCTTTGGGTTGTGGGGTTGCGACCCACGCAGAGACGGGAGAATGTGCGAACTCCACACGGATAGTGACTCAGAGCCAGAATCGAACCCGGGTCCTCAGTGCCGTGAGGCAGCAGTGCTTTTTTAAAATATAAATTTCGAGTATCCAATTCATTTTTTCCAACTAAGGGGCAATTTAGCATGGTCAATCCACCTACCCTGCACATCTTTGGGTTGTGGGGGTGAAACCCACGCAAACACGGGGAGAATGTGCAAACTCCACATGGACAGCGACCCAGAGTCGGGATCGAACCTGGGACCTCAGCGCCGTGAGGCAGCAATGCGGACCACTTCACCACTGTGCTGCCCTCCGAGGTGGCAGTGCTAACCACCGTGCCACCCCATGAAAGGTGCAACGTTAATGCAAGCTTTTTCATTCTTACCACTCCACCTGGTGCTGCATCACAAAAGGAGCAGTGCACATTGAGACAAAGCCACCTCTCTGATAGTAATCCATCAGATCCTCTCCCCACTCCCCAACCATTTTCTCATCTCATCTCTTTTTCGTACTAAGTCAAAGGCCATTATTGAATCTTCATTCATGGACAGCATGGTGGCGCAGTGGTTAGCACTGCTGCCTCACGGCACCGAGGACCCAGTTTCGATCCCGGCCCCAGGTCACTGTCCATGTAGAGTTTGGACATTCGCCCCGTGTCTGCATGGGTCTCATCCCAACAACCCAAAAAGATATGCAGGCTCGGAGGATTGGCCACGCTAAATTGCCCCTTAATTAAAAAAAAAGAATTGGATACTCTAAATTATTTTTTTTTAAATTTAGAGTATCCAATTCATTTTTTCCAATTAAGAAGCAATTTAGAGTGTCCAATCCATGCACATTTTGGGTTGTGGGGGCGAAACCCACGCAAACATAGGGAGAATGTGCACACTCCACACGGACAGAGGTCCCAGAGCCGCGATCGAACCTGGGACCTCGGTGCCGTGAGGCCGCAGTGCTAACCCACTGCGCCACTGTGCTGCCCTTACTATAAATTTATTAGAAAAAAATTGAATCTTTTTCAGGCAGCGTATTCCAAATCCTAACTACTCGTAACGTAATTTTTTTCCCTCATGACACTACTCTCTCACATTAAATCTGTGCCTTCTGATCATGAACCTTTGCGCCAATGGAAACAATTTTCCTTTATTCACTATCTAAACCTTTCACAACTTTAAACACTTCCATCACATTTACTCTTGGCCCTCTCTGCTCTAAGAGCTCAATCGATGTAACACTAACCTCTCATTCCTGGAGCCATGCTAATAGATCGCAATATTCCAACCAAAGCCTTTGTGGCTGACCTGAAGCCAGAATTGGGCTCATACTATATTTTTTACGCACATCATTGGAAAAGGTAGCAAAATGTTAAATATCTTTCTACTCATTAACTATAATAGTTTAATGGATTTTACATACCATTGTCATTTCTTCAAAGAAACTTGTATATCAAAGCATGCAAGCAGATGTTACAATCCAACATCCAGTTATCCTCATTAGAGTTATCATCTCTAGTATAGTGGCAGTAGCTAGAAAGGCAATACCACAGAGATGTGGACAAGCAGGTTTTTCATCTCATCCATCACACTCTGGGGAAGTGCCAGGCATGTAAAAAAAAAGTGATGAGAGAGAATCCCCACCAAGCTACTGTCAGACACCTACTGGCAATCATCCAGAAATATTAACAATTAGCAAATTAAGGGGCAATTTAGCGTGGCCAATCCACCTCCCTGCACATCTTTGGGGTGAAACCCACGCAAACACGGGGAGAATGTGCAAACTCCACACGGACCGTGACCCAGAGCTAGGATCGAACCTGGGACTCCGGCGCCGTGATGCTGCAGGGCTAACCCACTGCGCCACTGTGCTGCCCCTCCTTTAGCTCAGTTAATTGCAGTTGTCAAATGATTAGAAGTGCTGTGGTTCTCCAGAACTGGAGCATATAACCAAGGCTGGCACTTCATGCACTGTGGAAATGCCCAGCCTTTCAAATGAGACACAAACAAAGCTCTAATAGGGCAGCACGGTGGCCTAGTGGTTAGCACAACCGCCTCACAGCGCTGAGGTCCCAGATTCGATCCCGGCTCTGGGTCACTGTCCATGTGGAGTTTGCACATTCTCCCCGTGTCTGTGTGGGTTTCGCCCCCACAACCCAAAAATGTGCAGAGTAGGTGGATTGGCCACGCTAAATTGCCCCTTAATTGGAAAAAAGAATTGGGTAATCTAAATTTATAAAAAACAAAAAAAAACAAAGCTCTAATGACTCAAAGACTCAATCAAGGAGTTCCTTCATTGTGAATGATTCTGGGACTTTGAATGAAGAGCTGTGACATGGATTGCCACGAGCTGTACCATTGTACAAGTACATGGAATGCAGCAACATGGAATGCCCGAGTTCTGCCACTGGACAAGTACATCGAAAGCAGTGAGCTGTGGCATTGTACAAGTATGCGGTGCTGACACAAGGTGACAAGGTGAAAAGCAGCCCACTCTCTGGCGCTAATGTCTCTCACTTTGATGAGCACTAAATCATCACCAAATCTGCAAGACCCTGGAGCATCCAAAACAAGCCTCTGTCCCACCCTTAACAACAGCAGCCTTTTGTCTATTTCGGAACGTCTCAAACTCCCATTTGGGTGTTACCAAGGCTGGTGACGCACAAGCTGAAATGCTTTGGGAAAATCACAATAACTGAATCCATTTATCAATCCAGTTCTTTTCTCACATCTCAGAACTTATCAAATGAGATCCCATCCATAAAAATAAGTATCCCACAAATGCATAACTCACAAAACAAGCAAAGGTCAAAAATTCTGTCCAATGTCTTTCTGATGGCACAGTCCTTTACACGTTAGAAATCCCTAGGCTCAGCATGATAAACACATAAATAATATCACCAGAGAAGTGCTGTCCCCACTATGTGAGAATTAACAGTGACTTTAATTGTGCTCTTTTATAGTACAATACACCCACAAAGCCCAGATGGCAATGGTGCTTTTGAGAAATAGATTAACCACAAAATGCAAATGGTAATTGCTGTTATTCTGTTCCTGATACACAATCTAAACTTCCTCATTTACATGATAATTTGTTTCTTTGTACTCTTACATCGTGTCATTTTCTATGTAATAAACAGTTATTGCCCCACAAACTTGATAAGTACCTCAGATAACTAAAGTTTCCCCCTTCAAAACAGTTGAATATCAAACTGATATTAAATATCTATTGTTACAATGATGAACACGTAAATAGTATCCAACTCACAATAAATGTAACTTTGAGAATAATTCAGGCAAAATAGAACTTTCAACCAATTATATTAAGTCAGCACTGATAGTCATGTTTTCGAAAATACAGCATCTCACAAAATCAACTTATTTCAACATTTTGATAGAAGTTTCAACTCAATGTTCTATAGTGTCATCACTACAAGTTACACACAGAATAATACAAGACACTTCCCCCACCCAACTACAACCATTTATTTAAGAATGCACAGCATTTCTTGTCATTGACAGTTGCATACTGGAACTACAAGGAACCACAAAATAAGTTTAAGGTGACCACAATTCTCTCTCCCTCTCCCCCCCCCCCCCCCCCCCCCCCAATTCAGCTAATCTACATCATCAGGTATTATTCTTAACCTATCAGTAATGTGGCACCAACACACCCTTTTCAATTAAATCAATTTTTAGAAATAAATTTAGTGTACCCAAATATTATTATTTTTTCCAATCAAGGGTCAATTTAGCATGGTCAATCCACCTACCCTGTACACCTTTGGGTCGTGGGGGTGTGACGCACGCAGACATGGGGAGAATGTGCAAACTCCACACGGACAGTGACCTGGGGCCGGGATCGAACCCGGGTCCTCAGTGCCTAACCACTGTACCACCACGCTGCCCCGTTTAAATCAATTTTATTTGCTGCAAACATGCAAATGCATTACAAATTTCCAATATCACATACCAAAATTTAGAGATTAAACTTATTCAAAGGGTCTGTCCTGAAATGTATTAACTGATCTTTCTTTTTGTACAAAGCAGGACTTTATCTGCAGTTAATGGGTTTCATCAGTGGGGCTTTGGTTAGCGCAGACTGTACTGACTTTTAGTGCAGTGATAACAGGTAAAGCACACAATTATAAATTACTCCTGACATTGTTTACAGGGAATACATCAAACACTTGTTCCACATTGCTGGGTCCGCTTCGAGTTTGTTTTGATTTTTAATTCTCGTGTTATACACCGGGAATATTACGCATTTTCAATTAGTCTAAATGTGCGCCACAGGGGGAGGGAAATGATAGAAGGAGCAGACATTAAAGTCATTAGTTCTGAGTTTGTTCTAGGTCAGTTCTGACCTTTAATAGTCCAGTTCGAGCTGCGTCAAATGCACATTTATAAATATTAACAATGCCGGCCAGAATATCATCACACTAACAGGCTGCATTTAACTGTTTTATTTATGTTTAAGTTAGGGTCTGTAGTGCTGTCAGTTTCTGTACATACACGTTTATAAATGACACGCTCCCCCAACACAGAGGAGGGTGAATCCACTCCCCCGGGATTCTCCTGTTTACTTACACTGGAGCCGGGGAGAGAGAACGGCCCCGGGCCAGAGTGAGAGCGGCCCCGGGTGCGGGAGCCGCTCCCCGTGCCCGGGCCCCATCCATCCCTCCCTCCATTAACTCACTCACCTGCCGGGCTGAGCAGCAGCGCCAGAGCTCCGAGCAGCAGGGCCCGGCAGCTCCGGCCGCCTCCAGGGTTGCGCGGGACGACCACCGTCGCCATCACTGCTGCTGCATGGTAAAAGCGGTGCGAGGCGGACACGGTCATGAGACAGGCACCATCGCCGCCGGGATCGACACAACCTGCCACTGCTCCCCCGTTGCTACGCAACCAGGGCCTGACGTCCGACACGCCCTAAGACGTCATCACGCGTGTGCGCGTTCTGGACAGGTCGGGCAGTGCCTCAGGAACAGGGGGAGCCCATTGTCAATATCGACCATCGCCCAGTGCTTTAGACCTCTTCCCCTGGTCACTATTATCATTACCACTGTTCTATTGGTATTCTTTTATTGTTTATTATTAATAGTAATCTTTTATCATTACTCCTAGTTTTACTTTATTATAATTACTAGTTTTAATTTATTATTATAATGACTAGAGTTGGTTTATTATTGCTGCTAGTTTTAGTTTATTGTTATAATAAGTAGTTTTAGTTTTAGTTTATTATTCAGTATTTTTACATGGCATCACATTCACTCCCCCCCCCCCCCCCCCCTCTCTTACCTTTGGAGAACAGTGGGGAGGTGGTGGGAGAATTCCTGGCCGGTTATCATTCAAGTCCTGAACTGGGACATGAACCCAAAGCTTCTGGACAAGAGGTCTGGACACCACCTACCTCACATGACAAGACCTCCCTGTCCATAGGATAAAATCCCTACAGTGCAGAAGGAGGACATTTGGTCCATCGAGACTTCACCAACGCTCCGAAAGAGCACCCTACTCAGGCCTAATCCCCCCACCCTAGCCCCATAACACAATCTAACCTGCACACCCCTGGACACAAATGGGTAATTTAGTATGGCAAATCCACCAAACCTCCCCATCTTTGGACTGTAGGAGGAAAGCGGAGCACCCAGAGGAAACCCACGCAGACCGGGGGAGAACGTGCAAACTCCACACAGTCACCCACTGCGACACTCAGTGCTATATACCATCCTGGGGTTTGCAGGTCAGGTCGCCCTTAGAATTTACAGTGTACAAGGAGGCCATTCAGTCCATCGAATCTGCACCAACCCTTGGAAAGAACACCCCACAACCGCCAGCCAATCCTTGTAACCCAGTAACCCACCTAACCTTTTTGGACACAAAGGGCAATTTAGCGTGCCAATCCCCCTAACTTGCACATCTTTGGACTATGGGAGGAAACCCACGCAGACATGGGGAGAAGGTGCAGACTCCGCCCAGACAGTGACCAAGCTGAGAATCGAACCTGGGACCCTGGAGCTGTGAAGCAGCTGTGCTAACCACTGTGGTACCATGCTGCCCACTAGTCAGGTAGTCACCCAGCATGCCAGATTAAATGACGGTCAGCGTAAGTTGAAGGTGGTTTGTGAAGAGGCTGTTCTCGAGTGACAGCTTTACCCGAAACGCTACCTACGTAGTGTCTCCCACCCATCCTCCTCCTCTAACCAAAACAAACGTTCTGTCCATTGGATTGCTAAACTAACAAGTTTTTTATTTTTATTTTTCAGTAGTTGGGAAGTTAGTTCAGTGGGAATGGAGGCTAGGGCAGTTGAATGTTCCTCCTGCAGAATGTGGGAGGAAAGGGTCACCTCTAGTGTCCCTTCTGACTACATCTGCAGGAAGTGCACCCAACTCCAGCTCCTCCAGAGCCGCGTTAGGGACCTGGAGCTGGAGCTGGATGAACTTCGGATCATTCGGGAGGCAGAGGAGGTTATTGAGGGGAGTTATAGGGAGGTAGTCACACCTCAGGTAAAAGAAGAAGGTAGATGGGTTACCGTCAGGGGAGGGAGAGGGAACCGGCAGGCAGTGCAGGGATCCCCTGTGGTCGTTCCCCTCTATAACAAGTATACCGTTTTGGATACTGTTGCGGGGGACGACTTACCAGGGGTAAGCAATAGGGCACAGGTCTCTGGCACAGAGTCTGTTCCTGTTGCTCAGAAGGGAAGGGAGAAGAGGAACAGAGCACTTGTCATTGGGAACTCCATAGTTAGAGGAACAGACAGGAGGTTCTGTGGGAACGAAAGAGACTCACGGTTGGTGTGTTGCCTCCCAGGTGCCAGGGTTCGTGATGTCTCTGATCGTGTTTTTGGGATCCTTAAGGGGGAGGGGGAGCAGCCCCAAGTCGTGGTCCACATAGGTACCAATGACATAGGTAGGAAGAGAGATGGGGATTTGAGACAGAAATTCAGGGAGCTAGGGTGGAAGCTGAGAGCTAGAACAAACAGAGTTGTTATCTCTGGGTTGTTACCCGTGCCACGTGCTAGTGAAGTGAGAAATAAGGAGAGAGAGGAGTTGAACACATGGCTACAGGGATGGTGCAGGAGGGAGGGTTTTGGTTTCCTGGATAATTGGGGCTCATTCTGGGGTAGGTGGGACCTCTACAAACAGGATGGTCTTCACCTGAACCAGAGGGGTACCAATATCCTGGGGGGGGAGATTTGCTAGTGCTCTTCGGGGGGGTTTAAACTAATTCAGCAGGGGGATGGGAACCTAAATTGTAGTCCCAGTGTACAGGATGTTGAGAGTAGTGAGGTCAGGGATAGGGTTAAAAGTTCGAAAGAGGGCACCGGCAAGCAAGACGCTGGTATAAAGTGTGTCTACTTCAACGCCAGGAGCATCCGGAATAAGGTGGGTGAGCTTGCAGCATGGGTTGGTACCTGGGATCTCGATGTTGTGGCGATTTCAGAGACATGGGTAGAGCAGGGACAGGAATGGTTGTTGCAGGTTCCAGGATTTAGATGTTTCTGTAAGAACAGAGAAGATGGTAAAAGAGGGGGGGGTGTGGCATTGTTAATCAAGGAAAGTATTACGGCGGTAGAAAGGACGTTTGAGGACTCGTCTACTGAGGTAGTATGGGCCGAGGTTAGGAACAGTAGAGGAGAGGTCACCCTGTTGGGAGTTGTCTATAGACCTCCGAATAGTTCCAGAGATGTAGAGGAAAGGATTGCAAAGATGATTCTCGACAGGAGCGAGAGTAACAGGGTAGTTGTTATGGGGGACTTTAACTTTCCAAATATTTACTGGAAATACTATAGTTCGAGTACTATAGATGGGTCAGTTTTTGTGCAGTGTGTGCAGGAGGGTTTTCTGACACAGTATGTAGACAGGCCAACAAGGGGCGAGGCCACATTGGATTTGGTACTGGGTAATTAACCCGGCCAGGTGTTAGATTTAGGGTGCCATGTCTTTTCGTCCGACGTCATTTCGTCCAACGACACTTCGTCCACGTCTTTTGGTCCAACGTCTTTTTGTCCGCACGTCTTTTGGTCCAACGTCTTTTTGTCCGATGATTTCTTTCGTCAAAGACTTTTTGTGACTTGTTACGTTTTTTTGTCGGATGATTTTTTTTGTCAAAGACTTTTTGTAACTTGTCTTTTTGTAACTTGTAGCACTCCACTCCACTCCCCACATTAACTTTTTGTAAATAGAAATCTTCTCTAATGCACATAGCAAGGTATAATATGCAATAAAGGATTTTATTACCGGTCTCTTTCCTTTAACGAGCCTCGTTAAAGGATAGTTATTATCGTTCTCTTTCCTTTAACGAACCTCGTTAAAGGATAGATATTATCGTTCTCTTTCTTAATTCGCCCATCCCGAAATGGCAAAGTTCATTGTGTCAACGAAGAGTAAACGGAAAGTAGCTGATGGAAATAACTATATCTACGATTTTCATTCGAGCAGTCCAAACCTAGGAAAAGAATACTGGAGATGTGAGAAAAGAAGCGTTCGGCAGGTGGAGCTCATTTGAATATCTGGAATTTAATCAAAACTCTGAAGGAAGAGGAAGGGTTCATAATAGGCAAAAAGGCTCAAATTCTTCAGGGAGATCAGTCGCCTTCATGTACGCGATATAAGAAAATAACTGAACGCATCAAAAGATTGGTCGTTGAATATGATTCTACAACAAAAATTGATTTCTTGAGGAATGTTGCTTAGAATTTACATCAATTTTAAGTAATTTCGGGAATTTTAAGTAATTAGTAAACTTTTAGATTTTTTAACTGCATTTTTAGATTTTTAAACTGCATTTTTCAACTTGCATTTTACTTGCATTTTATCAATTAATTTTAGATTTTTTAACTGCATTTTTAGATTTTTAAACTGCATTTTTCAACTTGCATTTTACTTGCATTTTATCAATTACTTGCATTTTAGCAATTAAATTCACTTGCTGTATTGTACTTGAATTTTATCAATTAAATGGTTTTATACGGAGCTAATTTGTAATTGGATAATTGGACGAAGTGACGTTGGACCAAAAGACGGGCGGACAAAAAGACGTTGGACCAAAAGACGTGGACGAAGTGTCGTTGGACGAAGTGACGTCGGACGAAAAGACGCGACACGTAGATTTAGATGTAGGTGAGCACTTTGGTGATAGTGATCACAACTCGGTTATGTTTACTTTAGCAATGGGCAGGGATAAGTATATACCGCAAGGCAAGAATTATAGCTGGGGGAAAGGCAATTATGATGCTATTCGGCAAGATTTAGGATATATAGGATGGGGAAGGAAACTGCAGGGGATGGGTACAATCGAAATGTGGAGCTTTTTCAAGGAACAGCTACTGCGTGTCCTTGATAAGTATGTACCTGTCAGGCAGGGAGGAAGTTGTCGAGCAAGGGAACCGTGCTTTACTAAGGAAGTTGAAGCACTTGTCAAGAGGAAGAAGTAGGCTTATGTTAGGATGAGACATGAAGGCTCAGTTAGGGCACTTGAGAGTTACAAGTTAGCCAGGAAGGACCTAAAGGGAGAGTTAAGAAGAGCGAGGAGAGGACACGAAAAGTCGTTGGCGGATAGGATCAAGGAAAACCCTAAGGCTTTCTATAGGTATATCAGGAACAAAAGAATGACTAGAGTAAGATTAGGGCCAATCAAGGATAGTAGTGGAAAGTTGTGTGTGGAATCAGAGGAGATAGGGGAAGCGTTAAATGGATATTTTTCGTCAGTGTTTACACTGGAGAAAGACAATGTTGTCGAGGAGAACACTCAGGTTCAGTCGACCAGGCTAGATGGAATTGAGGTTCAAAAGGAGGGGGTGTTAGCAATTTTGGAAAATGTCAAAATAGATAAGTCCCCTGGGCCAGATGGAATTTATCCTAGGATTCTCTGGGAAGCCAGGGAGGAGATTGCAGAGCCTTTGTCCTTGATCTTTATGTTGTCTTTGTCGACAGGAATAGTGCCGGAAGACTGGAGGATAGCAAATGTTGTCCCCTTGTTCAAGAAGGGGAGTAGAGACAACCCTGGTAATTATAGACCTGTGAGCCTTACTTCGGTTGTGGGCAAAATGTTGGAAAAGGTTATAAGAGATAGGGTTTATAATCATCTTGAAAAGAACAAGTTGATTTGCGATAGTCAACACGGTTTTGTGAAGGGTAGGTCATGCCTCACAAACCTTATTGAGTTTTTTGAGAAGGTGACCAAACAGGTGGATCAGGGTAAAGCTGTTGATGTGGTGTATATGGATTTCAGTAAGGCGTTTGTTAAGGTTCCCCACGGTAGGCTATTGCAGAAAATAAGGAAGTATGGGATTGAAGGTGATTTAGCGGTTTGGATCAGTAATTGGCTAACTGAAAGAAGACAGAGGGTGGTGGTTGATTTCAAATGTTCATCCTGGAGTTCAGTTACTAGTGGTGTACCGCAAGGATCTGTTTTGGGGCCACTGCTGTTTGTCATTTTTATAAATGACCTGGAAGAGGGTGTAGAAGGATGGGTTAGTAAATTTGCAGATGACACGAAGGTCGGTGGAGTTGTGGATAGTGCTAAAGGATGTTATAGGATACAGAGGGACATAGATAAGCTGCAGAGCTGGGCTGAGAGGTGGCAGATGGAGTTTAATGCGGAAAAGTGTGAGGTGGTTCACTTTGGAAGGAGTAACAGGAATGCAGAGTACTGGGCTAATGGCAAGATTCTTGGTAGTGTAGATGAACAGAGAGATCTCGGCATCCAGGTACATAAATCCCTGAAAGTTGCCACCCAGGTTAATAGGGCTGTTAAGAAGGCATATGGTGTGCTAGCCTTTATAAGCAGGGGAATTGAGTTTCGGAACCACAAGGTCATGCTGCAGCTGTACATAACTCTGGTGCGGCCGCACCTGGAGTACTGCGTGCAGTTCTGGTCACCACATTATAGGAAGGATGTGGAAGCTTTGGAAAGGGTTCAGAGGAGATTTACTAGGATGTTGCCTGGTATGGAGGGAAGGTCTTACGAGGAAAGGCTCAGGGAATTGAGGTTGTTTTCGTTAGAGAGGAGAAGGCTGAGAGGTGACTTAATAGAGACATATAAGATAGTCAGAGGGTTAGATAGGGTGGACAGAGAGAGTCTTTTTCCTCGGATGGTGATGACCAACACGAGGGGACATAGCTTTAAATTGAGGGGTGGTAGATATAGGACAGATGTCAGAGGCAGTTTCTTTACTCAGAGAGTAGTAGGGGTGTGGAACACCCTGCCTGCAACAGTAGTAGACTCGCCAACTTTAAGGGCATTTAAGTGGTCACTGGATAGACATATGGATGAAAATGGAATAGTGTAGGTCAGATAGGCTTCAGATGGTTTCACAGGTCGGCGCAACATCGAGGGCCGAAGGGCCCGTACTGCGCTGTAGTGTTCTATGTTCTATGTTCTACTTGCAGTTAGATCTGTGACTTTGAGCATTGTGCTTTTATCCTGAGATGAGACACAAATAAAAAGAAAAAATACTGGAAATACTCAGCAATTCAAAAGAAACAGCACTGGAGTAAGCCATTCAGCCCCTCAAGCCTGCTCTGCCATTCAGTAAGGTCTTGGTTGACCTGATTGTGGCCGTAACTCATTTTCCTGCATGCTCCCCAAAACCCTTTACTCCCTTGTCGATCGAAACGCTACTAGGCAACATCTGTGGAAAGAGAAACCGAGTTAATGTTTCCGATCACGACCCTTCATCTGGGTTCTGATGAAGGATCATCAACCTATCTTTTGGATGATGAATCGTCCGTCATTCTTAGAAAACTTGTCAAGGTTGAATGGCCCGTTTCTGGACAGTAAATTCTATGGTCAAGTACATTTTGTTTGTAGTTTAATAATGCGCCACTCGGTGGCAAGTATCGTTTCTGTAAATTAAAATTAAGCAATATTGTAACCACACACCCTTGAGCACACACTCAGAAATGGTAACTCTGTTTCAATGTTGCCAGACTTGCTGAATATTTCCCGCATTTTCAGTTTTTATTTCAGAATTCCAGCACCTGCAGTATTTTGCTTTGGTATTATAACTTTGCACCCCGTTCCTTCTTTGGGCAGGGCAACCATATCTCCTAAACCAAAAGAGAGGACACACAGGATGGAGGACTGAAAAACAGGCTTGTATATATATATTGCACTTTTCACAATCTTAAGACATACTAAATCAGTATATAACCACCAAAACTATTTTTTGAAGCGTAGTCCTGTTGTAATGTAGGGAACACAGCAATCAGTTTGTTCACAGTAAGATCCCACAAACAGCAATGCAACGATAACCAGATGATCGGTTTTGCTGATTGAGGGATGAATATTGGTCAGGACGCTGAGGGGATAATTCCCCTGCTCTTCCTCAGAATGGTGTAGTGGCATCTTTTACATCTACCCGAGAGGTCATAAGTTTGACTTCTCACCCACAAAAACTGTACACAATTCCCACAATAGTGCTTTGGACAGTCACCTAATGTTACATGGTGAAGTTCCCAGACTGGCATTTGAACCCACAACCTTGTGCCACTTTCAAAGCAAGAGTGCGTCCACTGAGCCACCACTAAGCAAAACGGTATGGGTATATTTCAGGAAAATTGGCATGTGGGTTTTGTTTCTTCCGTGTGTGGAATTAACTTTTATGAGCGATCGTTCAGTCAATGATCATGAGGATACAACAAATGTTATAATTTAAATGAGCATTCACCGAAATTATGCCTGCCATCAATTGGTGTATTATTATCCCAGGTTCGATTCCCGGCTTGGATCTCTGTGCAAACTCTGTGCGTTCACCCCGTGACTGTGTGGGTTTCCTCCGTGTGCTCTGATTTCCTCTTAGTGCAGCTGCCAGAAATCCCAAGGACTTGGCACTGTAGCCTTCGTTGACAGAAAGGGTCACGTGGGGTGACACAAGTCTCGACTGACGCCATAGGCTGTGGGGTAAATCAACAAGAAAGGCAGACCCTTTTTTTGTCTTGGTAAATGCTCTCCAAATCGGGCGAGCATACTGTATGATCGTAGCAAAGAGTGACATGTGGATTGGGAATATCTAAGGGAGGTGAAAAGTGTGAGGGAGCAAAATCAATCGACCACCACTGTGGAGTAGTGAATAGGGGAAAGTTTCGAAGCTGGGCCTGCGGGATAGGTGATATAGTAATGCCGTTATCAAGGCTTGGGTCACTATATTCTCTCATCTGGACTCTATCGGGTGTTTTAAACAGTGGTACTCAGGGTTAACGTTAGCTGCCAGCATAGAACACAAAGCAATCAGGCGCAGGCTCAGAAGTTATTAAATCTTGCAGCTGGTGACCTCGTATTTGAGACAGTTCTATAAACATACCATTATCAATGCACTGTATTACCGCTCCGAATTTGCAGTGTCTGTCTGCCTAATAAGGTCAGGTGTCGTTAATTGTTGTACATCTTTACTGCGAGAAGGCTATGAGTGGGACATATTTCAGTCAATTTTCAATATTTGCTATTTAACCAGTTTTTTGGAAAGAGACATTACTGGATGTTTATTATTTCTTTTTATTTCAAATGAACTGAACCACCGCCGAGTCTATTTGGACAGCCTGAAACGATCTGAAGTTATTTTAGACAAGAATTCATTGTTAAGTTCCTAACCGTAATCTTGTATTGACTTTGCTCCCCTTTTTTCATTTTGGGAGATTTGTTATCCTCAGATATTCCTGAACAAAAACTAATGGAGTGTTTTAGCAACTTTCTAATCAAGGTGGATAGTCTAACTTGGTTCTTTTCCATATGCGCATTCCGTTTTCAAGACCTGTCAATTCTATACTCAATTTTAATTCTTTATCCTGCCAGCTGGCTAACAAGGAGGCATCCTTCAATTTTGGACAATATTCCCTCCACAGAGCAACTAACTTTTTAGCAGTTGACCCCCTATTATTTTCCTAAATCACTTGTTGAGCTTCTATTACTGTTGATCTTTAGTTGTTCACACAGCGTTTGCAGTACGCTGCCATTTTTAAAAGTTGTATCTAAAGTTTTACCCATTGCACCCTTTGTCTGATGCCAGATGGTCCTTCCGATTACAATTTTAACAATTGATTAAGGAAATTACGTGTGTGATGTTTTATGTCAGGGTCCACACGCCTTTTGCCCTGTTTATGTGTTGTTAAGCAGAGTTATCCGCATCTGCAGGAGATTATAATTTAAATAACGGAGTAATCGCGCTCCGTACAAACTAATTAACAGCTCGAAGGTGACACCGTAAAGATTCTGTGTCACCCGCCTTACAAAGTTAACGGGAACCTTTTATCGCGAAGGTTTCAAGTAATAACAAAGACCATGTTGGCATCGATATCTCTTTTCCTCTTTCAAATAATCACAGCTTGAAACATAATTTTTAAAGTCAAAGTCTGAAAAATGAAATATGAATTCTTTCCCTCTCTCTCTTATCTATCTCTCTCCCTCTCTACATAACTCTGTCTGTCTTTGGAACTCTTGTTGCTCTTTCTCTTTATCTGCCTACCTCTCCATCTCTGCCTCTCCCTGACTCGCTCTCTTTCGCTCTCTCTAACAGTTCCTGTCTCTGTCGCTGGCTCTCTCTCTCTCCTTCAATCTCTTCCTCTGTCTCTCTTTCTCTCTCTTGGATTCAGCCCTTGTCCTTGCGGATATTTTGAACAAAAATTTTTTCATTCTCTTTCGAAAACTTTATCTGTGTTATTCCATTTAAGTCAATTTGCACTGATTAATCTTAGAGGCATTAGCTGTTCTCTGAGATGTATTTCTTTTGTCAATTCAGAAAAGACCAACTGTCTGTTGAAATGGTTAATGTTTCCTGCAGAATCTAAGGGGCGGAGAACTTGGCGTGATGCCATTTACGTCTTTTCACGCAATCTAAAAACGTATTCATATTTCAATTACTCTTATTCGTAAAGTTACTTTCTTTTAAACTGATATAGTGTGAACTGAACAACTTTGAAAACATTTGCAAGAGGAATTATGAATGTTTTGCCATTAGTTTTAAAACAATTTGAGTACTCATTTTGTTGTCCTTCAGAAGAACCACTTGTTATCATAATAAGGCCAGTACAACATTCCAAGCAGTAGTCAGTTTACATTATCTGATGTACTAAATTTTGTTCAAAAACAATGTTAAAATCCAGTCATTATTGCCAGCATACTTCTAAATTGGTAACTTATTAACTTAACTTCTATAATTTCCTTATTGTGGATCTTTTAATCAATACCTTTTAGTCAATTATCATGTCTTCCGTAGAGAAGGGTTGTTCGATATTTACGGCTTGCGTCTGTGACTGAGTGCGTGTCGCTAAGGGGGATACGTTAGCGGGAGTTTCATTGGTAATGGGATCAGAAGTGGGAGTCAGGACTTGGGAAAGTGGAATTGTAAGATCGGGGAGCGCAAAATGAGGGTGGGGTCCAGGGTTCAAATTCTCCTCGTCTTCCGTATCGCTTGAATAGGGGAACATCGGCATGCCAGAGCAACTGGGAGGATCCTCCTTTCCTATAATCTGATTGGCCAATCCTACTTTTCTGCTAACAGGAGATTTGTTATTTCCAGATTGCTTTTTTTAGTGTTTTGATTGTTTTCTATCCCAAAGCTCACATTACAATTTTAAAGTATCCCAATCTTTCGCTTTACCGTTCACACACTCATTAATATCTCTTTTGGGGGCGTTATCTTTCCAACTCATTGTGATTGTACGTTGCGTTAAGTGGACTGATTTTTTCCACTGTAAAATTAAACAATTTGAAACCGGCATTTTTTTTTTCCAGATTGCTTTTTATTTCTGCATCAATGCTATTGTCAAAGTTCCAAGATCCCTGTGTTACCCAGTGGCCAGATATCGTTACCTAATTTATTGTTTAAAGCAGCGCTGCAGCCAATCTTCGAATATTACGTTCTTGAGAAGGAGTTTCTAAACACATGAAAAATAGTGGGGAGTTGCCACTAGTTTTATCTAAAGTTTGTCGCATAATGTCAGTAAAATGTGCCCCAGGCAAAAAACAAAATGCTCAAACAAAATTTCTGGTACCAAATCAAATTGGAGGGTCCTTGACCCCAAAAAATTACTGACAGGGTCCCTGACCCCAAAAAAAATTACTGACAGCCTGTATAAATCTGATGCGGATGAAAAACGAGATCAACGAGGTCCCTGACCTGCGGCTAATTACACAAAAAAAATGTACTCACAGTCAAATTTAGATTCGAGAACCGTCACCTGTTTAGTTACTTCCATCAGGGATGAGGGGTCGCAGCACAGATCCGAGAGAGAGAGAGACCAAGGTCTTTTTTTTTTTAAATTTAGTGTACCCAATCATTTTTCCAATTAAGGGGAAATTTAGTGTGGCCAATCCACCTAGCTTGCACGTTTTTGGGTTGTGGGAGCGAAACCCACGCAAACACGGGGAGAATGTGCAAACTCCACACGGACAGTGACCCAGAGCCGGGATCGAACCTGGGACCTCAGCGCCGTGAGGCGGTTGTGCTAACCACTAGGCCACCGTGCTGCCCTGAGACCAAGGTCAATCTTACCTTGTGCCGGCGTCTGTCTCTTTACTCTGGTCGTGGCTTTGATCACTTTTTCTCAGTCCCTCATGGAAGATCACTCAGGATATTGGATTTTTTCTCGCAGCGCCAAATGACGTATTCAATATTTTCCCCGCTTCTTGACTGTGATAGAGAAATTCAAACAGCATTCATTAGGTAAGCAAAACTGAACTTTATTTACGAATTAGAACTGACTGCTAGCAGTAATGGCTGAGACTTTTGAAGTCGGAAGGCAGTCAGTACAAACTGCTGAGTCCGTCCCAAGTCTGCGATATTACAGAAAAAGAAGGCGATTCTTATACATTATAGGATCAAGATAACATGAATACAGCTTGGTCAGGAATTTGATCGAAAGTAAAACATAAGTAATAATCGTTACTATGGCGTCACCTTGCTGACCTTTAGGGGACTGGAGTTTCATATCATTATCTTGTCTTTGTTTTAAGAAAGGGACAAATTTGTTTACGTACAGGAAGAGACAGTTTTTTAGCTTATCGTATATATTTAGACTCCTCTGGTCTCATGACGAACGAGTCTTATCTGAGTGTTAGTCAGCCAGTTCTCGGTTGACCTCGGCTGTCTGTATCTGTGCCTTAGGTTTAAATTCAATTGTACCAAGAAGACTTGACTAGTTTTCCCATCATGCCATTATTTGCTTCACACAATACCACACCATGACTTGCCCAGCATTGCGGATGCTCCACAGTGAGTCCACCCTCAGCTCCAGCTCCAAAATCCGTTCTTGGTCTTTCTCACACTTGTTTACCCTGTCGGCTCCGCTCTCGGTCTCGCTTTTTCCCGTGCTCTTATCTCGCCCCTGCTCCGCCTCAGTTTCGCTCTTTCTCACGTTCTTTGATCACCCTGGCTCCGCTTTCAGTGTCGCTCTTTGACAGTCAGAATGACTTTCACAGTTTCAACCTTATATCGAGGTATCTGCTCTCCATAGATACAGTTCATGATGGGAACACCCTCTTGACTGATACATTGCTGCCCGGCAGGCACAGGGTCAGTTTTGTCATTTTTATTTACATTTACATGTGATACATGTATCACACATGTGGTTACATGTATCACATTCCGGCATTCCTTCCCTAGTAACTTGACTGCTGTTTCAATCTCAAATCTTCGAGGTCTTTTTTTGAAAGTGGATATTTCAGATCTCCCAAATCATTTGTATGGTTTTCCAATACACTCATTTAATTTATCTCCGTATTGAACAAAGATCTGGGACTGATTTTTTTAATGATTCTAGTTTCTTCCAGGACTATGAGTAATTTTTGTACCAAAACGGCAAGAAACATTCCACGCAGCACGGTTCAATCCCCGTACCAGCCTTCCCGGACAGGCGCCGGAATGTGGAGACTAGGGGCTTTACACAGTAACTTCATTGAAGCCTACTCGTGACAATAAGCGATTTTCATTTCATTTCACACTGTAACCGGCTTCTTTTCGAGATTGTTTAAGATATCAACCAAGGGCAGCACGGTGGCGCAGTGGTTAGCACTGCTGCCTCATGGTACTGGAGGTCTCAGGTTCAATCCCAGCCCTGGGTCACTGTCCATGTGGGGTTTGCATATTCTCCCCGTGTTTGCGTGGGTTTCACCCCCACAACCCAAAAATGTGCAGGGTAGGTGGATTGGCCACGCTAAGTTGCCCCTTAATTGGAAAAAATCAATTGGGTACTCTAAATTTATTTTTTTCAAAAGATATCCACCGATTCTACTGCTGGACAATCATTTCCATTCGGAGATTTGATTCTCTCGTGAAAAGGTGTCATATGTGGACGGTTAAAAGGAAGCCAGGATTCAGGGGACGAATCTTCAAATATCCTGTGAAAACTTACTTGCCACCTTTTTGTTGATGAAGAAAACTGTTTCATAAAAAACAACTCAAAAAGCCAAAAAGCCCTGTCGAAAGCAGGTAGCGTTGACTGACACCTGACATCACCATGACCCAGTGAATTCTGAAATTCTTGTCCCACATACGGACAATAACCTTTCTGTCTTTCCAGTGAATGTATGAAAATATCCAAACGTTCATTAGAATGTTCCCAATATCAACCAGGATTGCACCCACTGCAGTTTGGCATGCATAATGTGAGTGGGCCGTCTGTGGCGGGATTCTCCGGTGTCCGGTGGGCGGGCCTTACTGGCGCCGAAAAGTGGCGTGAACCACTCTGGCTTCGGGCCGCACCAAAGGTGCGGAATCCTCCGCACCTTCGGGGGCTAGGCCAGCGCTGTAGTGATTGGCGCCGTGCCAACCGGCACCAAAGGGCCTCCTCCTGCCGGCGCGTGTTGGCGCATACGCAGGAGCGCCAGTGTGTTCCCAGAACTGCTGGCGTGATTAGTGCGCATGCGCAGTGGGTATCTTCTCCGCTCCGGCTGAGAAAGAGTGCCCCCACGGCACAGGCCCGCCCGCAGATCGTTAGGCCCCGAACGCGGGCCAGGCCACTGTGGAGGCCCCCCCCCCCCCCCCCTCCTGGGGCCAGATCCCCCCGTGCTCCCCCAAGGACTCCACAGGCCGCCTACAGAACAATGTCCCACTGGTAAGAACCTTGTGTAATTTACGCCGGCGGGACAGGCCAAAAACGGAAGGCCGCTCGGCCCATCGCGGAGCCGAGAATCGCCGGGGGGGGGGGGGGGGGGGGCGGGGCGCTGCCAATGGCTCCCGAGCAGCGCAACGAGATTCCCGCCCCCGCCAAAAAAACGGTGACTGAGAATTCGGCAGCCGGTGTCGGGGAGGCGGAGCGGGATTCACGCCGCTCCCCTGGCAATTCGCCGGCCCGGCGGGGGGGTCGGAGAATCCCGCACCCAAGTCTATTATTTCCCTTTTTAAGCTGGTCTTTAGTATGCACATATTCTCTTCTGTGTCACTGTACCCTGCCAATGTTCTTGTATTAGCTGCTGACTCAATTCCACAATTATTTATCTCAACCACAATACTGCTGTATCTGTAAAATGTCAGACACTTCGACCAGTTTATTAATCAAAGGTTTTACCCAGATGTCTTCATTGACGAGATGCGTATAAACATAGAACAGTACAGCACAGAACAGGCCCTTCGGCCCTCAATGTTGTGCCGAGCCATGATCACCCTACTCAAACCCACATATCCACCCTATACCCGTAACCCAACAATTAGGACACTACGGGCAATTTAGCATGGCCAATCCACCTAACCCGCACATCTTTGGACTGTGGGAGGAAACCGGAGCACCCGGAGGAAACCCACGCACACAGGGGGAGGACGTGCAGACTCCACACAGACAGTGACCCAGCCGGGAATCGAACCTGGGACCCTGGAGCTGTGAAGCATTTATGCTAACCACCATGCTACCCTGCTGCCCAATAAAGTTCAACCAAGTTTATTTAACACAATAACATTAACTCTTAAATTAGCCCAAAATCATTCACAAAAAGGGTCCCAAGGTTCATAATACGACCCGTGCCGATGGACTCAATCGTGCCATGGGTCCGATTCTCTGAATCTCGCATTCCTCAGGGATCACGCTGGCTGTCTCCTTCTGTCTTTGATCAGCCACCCAAATTGTCAAGGTCATTTCCACGGCAAGTCTTTGCTGGGATGTGTCTTGGGGAGTCTACCTTCATCCCCCTCCCTTTGCGTCTTTCCAGAAACTTCTCTGGGCTCGGCATATTAGCTATCGGGAGGATGTCCCAACACCTAATGGATTTGCTGATGACCATTTGGCGGAACACCTGGGACCCGTTCCTGGGTGTCCATCTCCATAGACATAGAACATAGAACAGTACAGCACAGAACAGGCCCTTCGGCCCTCGATGTTGTGCCGAGCAATGATCACCCTACTCAAACCTACGTATCCACCCTATACCCGTAACCCAACAACCCTCCCCATAACCTTACTTTTTAGGACACTACGGGCAATTTAGCATGGCCAATCCACCTAACCCGCACATCTTTGGACTGTGGGAGGAAACCGGAGCACCCGGAGGAAACCCACGCACACACGGGGAGGACGTGCAGACTCCACACAGACAGTGACCCAGCCGGGATTCGAACCTGGGACCCTGGAGCTGTGAAGCATTTATGCTAACCACCATGCTACCGTGCTGCCCACTCCGGTAACATTGTTCGCATGTAGCCTGTTGCCATATAAGGTAACGGCTGGAACTCTGGGTGCCAGAATGTCTGGCTCAATCTGAGTGTGGTGAATGTAACTTAGTAATTCACACTGTATTGACCAATACCATTGTAAGCGCAGTAGCGTTATCCAACCACTAGGGGGAGTAGCTCTGGGAATGCTCAGGAGTTTGTTCATATCTTAAAGCACGTGTCTAGTGAATTGATGGTTCCATCAATTTAATCTACTTAAGAACAGTCAGGATCGATCATGGAATCAGCCCTCAAGCCTGGACGCCTGGAACTCGATCCACAGGATGCAGAGGCAAAAGAAATCTTCTCCCACTGGCTGCGGTGCTTTAAGGCCTACCTGGCAGAAACGAGCACAGCTGAAA
The DNA here is from genome assembly GCF_902713615.1 of Scyliorhinus canicula. Lineage (NCBI taxonomy): Eukaryota > Metazoa > Chordata > Chondrichthyes > Carcharhiniformes > Scyliorhinidae > Scyliorhinus > Scyliorhinus canicula. The sequence continues at coordinate 22,553,496 of NC_052166.1, read as the reverse complement.
CAACAGAGGAACAGAAGTTAAGTCTACTGCACGCGAGGGTAAGCCACAGAATCTCTACGCAACTAAATTCAGCTCGTTCATATACTGCAGCGCTACCGATACTCGATAAGATGTATGTAAGGCCCATTAACAAAGTTTACGCACATATTGTGTTCACGACTTGCCGCCAGCGGCCTACAGACTCACTCGCCAAATTTTTAAGAGAGCTCAATAATCTATCAAATGACTGTAACTATCAAGCGGTTACGGCGGCTGAACATAGAGAACTTGCTGTACACGATGTTTTTGTAGCGGGCCTCAGGTCTAATTATGTGCACCAATGACTGCTGGAAAAGGGGGCCCAAGACTTAGAAATAACTGTGGAAATTGCTACCACGATGGAGGTCTCCTTCCGCAGCCTCACCTCATTCCCCGCGGACCCCGCGTCCCAATCATGGGCCCCCAACCAGCGACTCCCCCAGGCCTGTGCCACGCGGCCGCCCAGCCACCATGCTGCCCCATCCAGCCACAATGCTGCTCCAGCCAGCCACTATGCTGCTCCAGCCAGCCACTATGCTGCTCCAGCCAGCCACTATGCTGCTCCAGCCTGCCATTTCTGCGGCCAGAATCAGCACCCGCGGCAGCACTGCCCGGCCCACAACGCGACCTGCAGCAGCTGCAGGCGGAAAGACCATTACGCAAGAGTGTGCCTCGCAAAAAGGGCCCCAGCTTCCAACTCCCCAGTGGCACAAAGTAATCGCTCCCCACATCTGCAGGCCTGCGGGGCCCGAAACTCTGCAGCCTATGCCCCGACCCCGCGCCCCGCCACGTGCGATCCATGAAGGCCACCATCTTGGCAAACCTCCACCACGCGGCCGGCCACGTGCGACTCATGGGGGCCGCCATCTTGGGCGCCATCTTCCTCGCCGCCCGCCTCATGCGATCCACGGGCCCGACCTGCATCTCCACGCTCGGACAACTCATCGGAAGAGTATGACCTCCCCGGGCGCTTGTCACGCGGCCCGCAACTCGGCGCAGTTACCCTGGATCAATCACGCCCGAAGCATCTGCGAAATTTGATGGCAGAGGTCCAGATCAACGGGTACAACACGCCATGCCTTTTCGACTCCGGGAGCGCTGAGAGCTTCATACACCCAGATCTGGTAAGACGTTGTTCGCTCCCCGTTTTCCCCATGCGGCAAACTATCTCGCTCGCTTCAGGCTCCCATTCTGTCCAGATCCAGGGGCGCACCGCCGCGACACTCACAATCCGAGGCGCTAGCTATTCAAAATTTCAACTCTACGTTTTTCCCGACCTCTGCGCGCCACTCTTATTAGGCCTAGACTTTCAGTGTAACCTTAAGAGCCTCAGCTTCGGCGTGCCCCTGCCCCACTCACTATCTGCAGCCTCGCTACGCTGTGAATCTCTCCCCCTCCTCTCTTCGCCAATCTCACAAAGGACTGTAAACCCGTAGCCACTCGTAGCAGACGATACAGCCTGCAGGATAGGGTATTTATCAGATCAGAGGTCCGAAGGCTTCTCAGTGAGGGGATTATAGAGGCCAGCAATAGTCCCTGGAGAGCTCAGGTGGTGGTTGTTAAGACCGGGGAAAAATTCCGCATGGTTGTCGACTATAGTCAGACCATAAATAGATTTACGCTCCTCGACGCGTATCCCCTCCCCAGGATTGCAGACATGGTAAATCAGATCGCCCAGTACCGGCTCTTTTCCACGGTGGATCTGAAGTCTGCATACCACCAGCTCCCAATCCGCCCGGAGGACCGCCACTACACAGCATTCGAGGCTGATGGCCGCCTCTTCCATTTCCTCTGGGTCCCCTTCGGCGTCACTAATGGGGTCTCGGTGTTCCAACGAGCAATGGACCGAATGGTGGACCAGTACGGGCTGCGGGCCACGTTTCCATACTTGGACAATGTCACCATCTGCGGCTATGACCAGCAGGACCACGACGCCAACCTCTACCGTTTTCTCCAGACGGCTCAGAAATTAAACCTCACTTATAACAAGGAGAAATGCGTTTTCCGCACAAACAGACTGGCCATCCTCGGCTACGTCGTGGAAAACGGAGTCCTGGGCTCAGACCCGGACCGTATGCGCCCCCTCTTAGAACTCCCCCTCCCCCATTACCCCAAGGCCCTCAAACGGTGCTTGGGCTTCTTCTCCTACTACGCCCAGTGGGTCCCTCAATATGCGGACAAAGCCCGCCCACTCTTTAAGGCCACACGATTTCCCCTGTCAGCTGAGGCACGCCAGGCCTTCAACTACATCAAGGAGGACATCGCCAAAGCGGCCATGTGGGCGGTGGATGAATCCACTCCATTTCAGGTAGAGAGCGACGCCTCAGAGGTAGCTCCAGCAGCCACACTAAATCAGGCAGGGAGACCAGTCGCATTTTTCTCCCGTACCCTCTCCGCTTCAGAACTCCGACACTCCTCAGTCGAGAAAGAAGCACAAGCCATTGTGGAGGCTATTCGTTACTGGAAGCACTACCTCGCAGGTAGGAGGTTCACCCTCATCACCGACCAAAGATCAGTTGCCTTAATGTTTGATAACTCGCAAAGGGGCAAAATAAAAAATGATAAAATTCTTCGGTGGAGGATCGAACTCTCCACCTATAGCTACGATATTAAGTATCGACCCGGGAAGCTCAACGAGCCTCCGGATGCCCTATCCCGCGGGACATGTGCCAGCGCGCAGATTGACCGACTGAAAGTCATCCACAACGACCTCTGCCACCCAGGGGTCACCCGGCTCGCCCACTACATCAGAGCCCGAAACCTGCCTTTCTCCAACGAGGAGGTAAAAGCGGTCACCAGGGACTGCCCGATCTGTGCGGAGTGCAAACCGCACTTCTATATACCAGACAGGGCCCACCTGGTCAAGGCTTCTAGGCCATTTGAACGCCTCGTGATTGATTTCAAAGGACCACTCCCCTCAACTAACAAGAACATTTACTTTCTAAACGTCGTAGATGAGTTCTCCCGTTTCCCATTTGCTATCCCGTGCCCTGACATGACCTCCCACACAGTCATTAGGGCCCTGCATAGTATCTTTACCCTGTTTGGTTTCCCCAGCTACGTGCACAGCGACCGGGGTTCGTCCTTCATGAGCAACGAGCTGCGTCAGTACCTGCTCGACAAGGGCATTGCCCCGAGCAGGACTACCAGCTACAACTCCAGGGGGAACGGGCAGGTGGAGAGGGAGAACACGACGGTCTGGAAGACCGTCCTACTGACCCTCTGGTCTAGAAAGCTCCAAGTCTCCCGGTGGCAGGAAGTCCTCCCAGACGCGCTCCACGCTATAAAGTCCCTCTTATGCACAGCGACCAATCAGACCCCTCACGAGAGACTCTTCATTTTTTCCAGGGGCACTACCACGGGGGTCTCACTTCCGGCATGGCTGAGGACACCGGGCCCGGTACTCCTCCGTCAGGGCACACAAAACCGACCCCCTTGTTGAGAAGGTGCGCCTGCTCCACTCCAACCCCCAGTACGCCTTCGTCGAGTTCCCTGACGGCCGTCGGGACACAGTATCCCTCCGGGACCTGGCACCCGCCGGATCCAGCGCCCCTTCTGCCCCCACAGAAGGACCCCCTCATCCTACACCCCATGCTGCCGCCCCCTCGCGCTCCCGAGCCCACGAGCTCGCTCCACCAGCTCCGTGCACCCGCGCCGGCCAGCCCCCAGCGCCCCCAGTCCCCGGTCGAACCAGAAGAGTATGAAGCTTGGATACAACCCTCCCTGGAGTCCACCATCGTACCCCAGCACACAACACCCATCCAGCCACCGCAAGAGGCTGCAACCCCGGTGCTCCGCAGATCACAGCTGACAGTTCAACCACCGGACAGACTTACTTTGTAGACCACCACCCCCGCCGGACTTGATTTTTTTGCAGGGGGTGAATGTAATTTAGTAATTCACACTGTATTTACCAATACCATTGTAAGTGCAGTAGTGTTATCCGATCACTAGGGGGAGTAGCTCTGGGAATGCTCAGGAGTTTGTACAGGGCTCCACCCTTGGCTCCGCCCACAACTCCTCCCCCTGGACTGCTGTATAAATACCCTTGTTCAGAGCCAGCCTGCAGTTCATCGAGAGTTCAACGGGTAACAGGCTGGCTCTGTAGTAAGTAGATTAAAACCACTGTTCATACCTTAAAGCACGTGTCTAGTGAATTGATGGTTCCATCTCTGAGCAACCCAAAACAAATCGATGCACAAGAATGGAGCTGATTATCTCCTGCTGGGTGATTGATAAGGCAGGTTCAGACATGTCCTGGCAGTTTGTCTGTGCTTCGTGAATTTGAGTTTGGTCAAGTTCAAATTCCCATAGGCTTTGTTGGAGTTGACTGTAGATTGATGTAAAATGTCCAATTCTTAATTTAGACTGTCCAATTTCCTCAGACTTAAAATCCAGGCCATTCCACATCACCACTATGCGCTCTACGTGTCTTTAAGTATGCCAAAATCTCTCATTCTTTTTTCTTTTTTCTATTTTCTTTTTTCCTTTTCTTTATTCTCCCACCAGGGGCGGGTTTATTTTATTTGATGCTTATATTGTCAGGTGGGCCGTTGTTTGGGGTGGTGGAAGAATGGGATCGTTCATAGATCATAGAATTTACAGTGCAGTGTTGTTGATAATGGGCTTGACATTGTATTTGTTACTGTTTACTGTTTGTTGGTGGGGTGTAAATTCTGAAGAAAATGTGAAAATGGAGAATAAAAATATATTTTTTACAAAGTATGCCAAGATCTGCAACTTTTGTTTGCATGCACATTAACACTGAATTAGCCAACCAAGACAGGAAACAATTTTCCTTTCTTTTACTTTCTACCTATTGTCCATTGCGCCTTAACATTCAATGACATTACCATTATCAATTCCCCCACTTCTCGGCAATCGCTCGCTAACGAGTATTATCCACCCAAGAAACTCTGTGTTACTGGTCATGGGTTCTGTGGGTCCTTGCATGGCCGAGGAGCCTGATCCTAGAGCCGCATCTTTGACCGCGCCCTTGGCAGGAAGTGGGATTGGTCCTTGGACTCTAGATTGCTTGTATTCCTTTCTCAGGCTCCTTTTTCTCTTCTTGCCGTCGGGTGTCTTCGAAAAATTGTGTCCCTTCAGTCAATGAGGTTCCTCCAAGTAGGTATCCTCTGAGCAAGGCTCTCCCTGACATTGACATTTATGTTGCATTTCTTGAGGTAAGCCTTTGGAGTGCCTTTGAGGTGCTTCCTTTGTCCTCCTCTTGTGCCGGAAGCTTTCCTTTAGCTGGGCGAAGAAGATTTGCTTTGGTCAGAATTATGACATCCTAAGCACCTGGCTGGCCCAACAGAGTTGGTTTCGGATGATCGTGGTCTCATTGCTGGTGCTCTTGGGTCCTTCAAGGACACTGATGTTAGTACGCCTGTCCTTCCAGCTAATGCATAATATCCATCTCAGACAGCATTGCTGGTACCTCTCCAGGGTTTTGAGCTGGTGTCTATAGATAGTCTAAGTTTTTGAGCTATTAGAATTGTTGGAAGTGACAACTGCCTTATACATGAGGATCTTGCTGTGAGCATGAATGTCATGGTCATCAAAGGCTCTCATCCCTAGGTATCCGAAGGAGGCACTCGCCGGCTGGATACGATGTGGTTCTCCGCATTGATGTCAGCCTTTAAAAAAAATAAATTTAGAGTACCCAATTAATTTTTTCCAATTAAGGGGCAATTTAGCATGGCCACACCACCGAGCCTGCACATCTTTGGGTTGTGGGGGCGAAACCCACGCAACACGGGGAGAACGTGCAAATTCCACATGGACAATGACCCAGAGCCGGGATCGAACCTGGGACCTTGGCGCCGTGAGGCAACAGATTTAACCACTGTGCCACCGTGCTGCACTATCGATGTCAGCCTTAGAGGAGAGGTGGCTCTCCAAATGGGAAATGTTCCACACTTGTCAGTGTTTCTCTGTTGATCTTGATGGAGGGAGAGACCAGATCTTGCCCTGGGGTGGATTTGTAAAGGATTTGAGTCTTGAGGTTGAGGCAGAGACAGTAAACCTCCAGTGGCAACAAAATAAAAGAACTCCAGCTACAATTCCGCCCTCTGTTCGCAAGAAATCATGGATAACAAAGGCCATCTAGCCCAGCAGATCTCATCCATCCACAATTACTCCACAGCATCCAATTGATTCTAAAATGATCCTGGGCATTTCACTCACCTTGTGCATCCAATGGCTCAATGAAGGGTGTTCTCATGTCAGTTACATCAGGCAGGGACCGCCACTGCTGACCATTGGGCAGCTGTTTGGTTTTCCAGCAGGAATTTCTAACAAAATCAGGACCCTGAAGTTGCCTGAAGGCCAGGAGCCCAAGCTGCTCAGTCTGGATGGCGAGAACTCGCTCTGTTTGCAACACCGGGTTTTGATAGAGTGATTAAGGAGAGATTATTTGCAGTGGTAAAAGGGTCGGTTTCAGAGGACACAGATGTAAGGTAATTGGCAAAAGAACACGATAAAGAAGCATTTTTAATCCGGAAAGAACTGATTGAAAGGGTGGAGCAAATAGATTCAATAGCAACTTTCAAAAGAGAATTGGACAAATACTTGAAAGGAAAGAAAATTGCAGGTCAATGGGTAACAAGCAGGGGAGTGGGACTAATTGGATAGCACTTTCAAAGAGCCAGCACAGGAAGGATGGGTGGAATGGCCTCCCTCTGTGCAGTATCATTCTATGATTCCATATCTCCAATCACTTTGACCCAGCCAATGCAGAAACCACAGTTACTGTAAACTGTACTTTATGAAACATTCCATAGATTATGTTTCTATTTTGTCCCTCGCCAAATTCTCCTGCAGACTTTGACCAACTTTGAGTATCACTCCATGGGTGCTAGCCACCCACAGGTACCTCTCCCAATTCATGCCATCTATGTTCAGACATCCCTCTCTGTTGCTGCCAGATGCCCTTTGGTGACTCTCCAGCAGTGTATTTCTTTTTTTTAAATTTAGAATACCCAATTCATTTTTTTCAATTAAGGGGCACTTTAGCACGGTCAATTCACCTAGCCTGCACATCTTTTGGGTTGTGGGGGTGAAACCCATGCAAACACAGGGAGAATGTGCAAACTCCACACGGACAGTGACACAGAGCCGGGCTTGAACCTGGGACCTCGGCACCGAGAGGCAGCAATACTAACCATTATGCCACCATGCTCAAGCAGTGCATTTCTAACATTTATATTGGGCTGGATTTCACAATTGAAGTCAGGAGGTGTTAACAGTCTGTTAACTATATTTTTCGATACCTACAATACAGAAGGAGGCCATTCAGCCCATTGAATCAGCATTGATGCTCTAAAGGAGCACCCTACCTAGACTTACTCACCCCCCTGCCCCCCCATCCCGTAACCCCATCTAAACGTTTTTTAATAAATTTAGAATACCCAATTAATTTTTTCCAATTGGGGGCAATTTAGCGTGGCCAATCCACCTACCCTGCACATCTTTGGGTTGTGGGGGTGAAACCCACGCAAACACGGGGAGAATGTGCAAACTCCACACGGACAGTGACCCAGAATCGAACCTGGGACCTCAGCACCATGAGGCTGCAGGGCTAACCCACTGTGCCACCGTGCTGCCCAACCTCACCTAACCTGCACATCTCTGGACACTAAAGGACAATTTAGAATGGCCAATCCACCTAACCTGCACATCTCTGGACTGTGAGAGGAAACCGGAGCATCCGGAGGAAACCCACGCAGACACGGGGAGAATGTGCAAACTCCACACAGTCACCCAAGGCCTCAATTAAACCCGGGTCCCTGGTGCTGTGAGGCAGCAGTGCTAACCACTGTGCCACCCCGTGCGTCCTACACAGGTGGAGGAAAATGCTTTATTAAGTATCTAGAGCACGTATAAAGAGAGATTGCTTGGATGCTGTGGGCAGGTAGGAACGAGATATTTGTAATGCTGTAATCTGTAAATAAACCTATTATCAAGAGAAGTCTTAATGCTCTTTTCACACTTTGCCAACTAGTTTAGGAGCAAATTAACAGGGGCTTGCAAAATCTTTCTCTGTGTCTACGCTCTCATGAACTGTTTGAAACTTTATTGGGGGGGCAGGGTAGGGACCAATTAATGGCCACTTAAGAGCTTCACCCCAGCCCCACTGGTATTTTATCCACAATATGAGGACAGAGACTGTGGTGATCTACCACTGTATATATATGTGTGTGCTTGCATTAGGGAATGTATGACAGTACCTGTATTACAGGTTTTCCGGTAAGCCCCTGCCGGCTAGCTCCGCCCACAGGGAGCAGTATAAATATTCATAAGTTTCCCTGATATGCCATTCTACAACTGCAGCCGAAGGAATAGCATCTCACTGTAATAAAGCCTCTCTTGTACCGATTCGAGTCTTTGTGTGCAATTGTTAGCGCCACAGAGACCACGGCGCCCTGTAAAATCCAACCCATTGTCTACTGCTCAGATTAGGCCATTCGACTCAGCTGATTTGTGCTGACATCTTTGCTCGATACAAGCCTCCTCCCAGTCTTCACCCCCAACAGCATTTCCTTCTATTGCAGTTTCTCCCTCAACTTTATTCCACTTTCTCTTGAAGGCATTTATACCATTCAACTCAACTTTCATCTTGTGGCAATGAGTTCCACATCCTTCCCACTCTTTGGTTGAAGATGTTTTTCTTGAATTCTTTATTTCATTTATTAGTGACTGTGTTACATTTGTGGTGTCTATTTCTAGTCCCTCCCTCCTCAGTCGGAAACATTTCCTGCACTCCCACTCGACCAAACTCTTTAATAGTCTTAATAATCTCCATCAGATCAACCCTCAATCTTCTCCTTTCTACAACCCAGCATGTTCCATCTTTCCTCAATTCTGCATTAATCCTGAATCTTTTTTTTTGCACATTCACCAGTGTCTTTTTATCCTTTTTATGATATGGAGACCGATGTGCACAGAATTTGTTTTTGAGTACCAAATTCATTTTTTTCAATTAAGGGGCAATTTAGTGTGGCCAATTCACCTACCTGACACATCTTTTTGGATTGTGGGGACTGAGACCCACACAGACACGGGTGTGCACGGAATTCCTTTTTTGTAAATTTAGAGTACCCAATTCATTTTTTCCAATTAAGGAGCAATTTAGCGTGGCCAGTCCACCACCCTGAAAATCTTTTGGGTTGTGGGGACGAGACCCACAAAAATACAGGGAGACTGTGCAAACTCCACACGGACAGTGGCCCAGAGCTGTGATCGAACCTGGGACCTCGGCGCCGTGAGGTAACTGTGCTAACCACTTGCGCCACCGTGCTGCCTTGAGCACGGAATTCTAAGTGTGCTCTAAAGAAGGCTCCTTACAAGCTTTTCAATGATATTCCTCCAGCAATGAACACCCAATGTTTTGTTTCCTCTCTTTATAGCCTTGTTACATTTTAGTGTTGCTACTTTTAGTGATTTGTGAATATGTACATCTAGATTCTTTGTTTCTCGACCAATTTAGACTCTCCAAACAGTAAGTGACCTGCTTGTTTTTCTCTGAAGTTCATTTGTCAATTATTCACAAATTTATGAATGTCTCCTTGTATCTCATTGTATTCTTGGGTGTTAGCTACACATTCCATGGGTGTTAGTTACACCCACAATTTGAAATCTGGAACATTTTAAAATTGCTTTTCCAATTACTGATTGCAGACATTTTTTTTATCTTTTAATTAGTTCAACATTGTATTGACTCAGTTGATTGCAGATTTGCATTATTTGAAGATATTGGGTCATGAGTTTGTCAAGAAGTCCAAGTCTCCGTGATATTGATATTTATCTTCAATTATTGAAGATGATGTTATATATGGCTACATTATTTTTGTTAATTTATGGGAATGTGGTTGTCCATGGCCAGTCCTGCAATGATTACCCATCCTTAATTGTCCTTGAGGAGGTGGCAATGAGTTACTTTCTTGAACCGCTGCAGTCCATGTGGTGTAAGTACACCCACAGTGCTGTTCGGGAGGGAGTTCCAGGATTTTATAATCATTAATGGGCTCTGTGTTTTCTTTCTAACCTGCTTTGTCATCTCCATATTTCGGCCTATTAATTTTGTAATCCCCAACCTGCATCGTCTAAATCCACCGCCCCTCTTAATTTGGGATCATCTACTTTTATTCAGACCATGAACACGACACCTCTTCCAGCCCTACATCCTGCTCACACCCATCACTCACTTAAGGTTCTCTGTATCCCACACTCCCTCTGTCCAATGCTGGTGGCCAAACTCTGAAGCTCCCACCCTTAACCCTCTGCCTTGCTACCTCTTTGACTTTGGTCTCCTCCCTTAATCAGGAAACAAAGGAAATTCGGCCTGTCCACACTGACTCTTATCAACTTTTACAGGTGCACCATTGAAAGCATCCTATCGGGCTGCACCACAGTCTGGTATGGCAACTGCTCGGCCCAAGACCATAAGAAATTTCAGAGAGTCGTGAACACTGCCCAGTCCACCACACAAACCCGCCTCCCATCCCGTTGACTCCATCTACAACTCCCGCTGACTTGGGAAAGCGGGCAGTATAATCAAAGACCCCTCCCACCTGTCTCACTCTTTTGTTTTACAGTTAGAGGGGGCGATTCTCCGAGCCCCGTACCGGGCCGGAGAATCGCTGCAACCGCGCCACAACCCCCCGACGCCGGCGCTCGATTCTCCGAGGTGCGGAGAATCGGGGCCATTTGCGTCGGCGGGTTTGATGCAGTGCCGACAGCGGGCCGCTGGAATCGGCGGGGCCGCCGATCCTCCGGCCTGGATGCACCAAGTGGCCGCGCGGAAACGACAGAGTCCCGCCGCCGCCATTCAGCCCTGGTCGCTGCTGGCGGGAACTCTGCGCGAAGGGTCGGGGGGTGGCAGTCTGTGGGGCGGGGAAAAGAGCTCCTTCACCAAGGCAGCACGGTAGCATTGTGGATAGCATAATCGCTTCACAGCTCCAGGGTCCCAGGTTCAATTCCCGGCCTGGGTTACTGTCTGTGGGGAGTCTGCACATCCTCCCCGTGTGTGCATGGGTTTCCTCCGGGTACTCCGGTTTCCTCCCACAGTCCAAAGATGTGCAGGTTAGGTGGATTGGCCATGCTAAATTGCCCTTAGTGTCCAAAATTGCCCTTAGTGTTGGGTGGGGTTACTGGGTTATGGGGATAGGGTGGAGGTGTTGACCTTGACTAGGATGCTCTTTCCAAGAGCCGGTGCAGACTCGATGGGCCGAATGGCCTCCTTCTGCACTGTAAATTCTATGTAAAGAAAAAACAAAAAAGGGGGGCTTCGATGGGATCTGGCCTGCTATCGGGGCCCACCGATCTCTTCCCCCCGGGCCTACTTTGTTGCGCGGCCGGACCCTGAACACCGATGCCATGTTGAGTTGGGGCGCTGAAGAAGTCCCCCGCGCATGCGCATGTTGGCGCGGCCCAACTGCACATGCGTGTGTTGGCGCGGTGCCCATTTGGCACCGGGAAGGGAGGCTGGAGTGGAGTGAACCGCTCCAGTGCCGTGCTGGCCCCCTGTGGGGGACAGAATCGATCGTTCCTGTGCCCGTTTAGTGCCGCCGTGAAACTTGGGGCGGATATTCTCCACTCCCGCGCGAAATCGGGAAGGCCGTCGTGAACTCGGCCGAGTTTCACGACGGCCTCAGAGGCCGCTCCTCGCACCCACCCCCACCCGGGGGGGGGCTAGGAGCGGCGCTCCGTAACTCTCGGCCGCCGGGCCTTGGCGCTGCGTCAAGGTGGCGCGCCGAGAATGACGCGACGGCGGCGCCTAAGTGATGTCGGCCGCGCATGCGCAGGTTGGCCGGCTCCAACCAGCGCATGCGCAGCTGACGTCGCGACGGCTGACGACTCCAACCCGCGGATGCGCGGTTGCCGTCTTTCCCCTCCGCTGTCCTGCAGGACGTGACGGCTTGATCTTGCAGTGTGGCGAAGAGGAAAGAGTGCGTCATTTGGAGATGCTGGCCCGTCGATCGGTGGGCACTGATCGCGGGCCAGTCCCCTCCCGAGCACGGCCGTGGTGCTCACTCCCCTCTCCGCCCCCCACAAGCCACAAACGAGAATTTGGAGCCCATGTTCACGACGGCAGCGACCAGGTGTGGTTGCCGCCGTCGTGAACCGGTCGGGAACGTCAGGCCGCTCGGCCCACCGGGCCGGAGAATCGTCGGTCGCCGAAAACGGCGAGCGCCGATTCATCCGAGCGGGGGGTGGGAGAATCGCGGGGGGGGAGCCAGGGGGGCGTGTCGTGAGTCGCCCGGTAGTCCCGCGATTCTCCCACCCTGCGTGGGGAGTGGAGAATCGCCCCCCCTCCATTTTGGAGAATTGTCCCCAGAGTACTCAATTCATTTTTGCAAATTAAGGGGCAATTTAACATGGCCAGTCCACCTACCTTACACATCTTTGGGTTGTGGGGGTGAAACCTATGCAAACACTGGGAGAATGTGCAAACTCCACACAGACAATGACCCAGAGCCAGGATCGAACCTGGAACCTCGGTGCCGTGAGGCAGTGCTAACCACTGCACCACTGTGCTGCCCTGGCTTACTCACTCTTCCAACTTCTTCCATCAGGCAGGAGATACAAAAGTCTGGGAACACGCACGACAGATTTAAAAACAGCTTCCTCCCCACTGTTATGAGACTCCTAAATGGCTCTATTATGTACTGACCTGAATAATACTACACTCCTGAATGCTTCACCCAATGCCGCTGTCTAGGTATTTTACATTGTGTACCTTGTGTCGCCCTATTACGTATTTTGTTTACATTTACTAAATGAGCTGTTTGAGTCGCACGCATAAAATACTTTTCACTGTACACCTGACAATAAACAAATCCAAATCCTTGCCAAATCCCTGCTTGGTTCCCAACCTGAAAGGCATCTGAGGTTGTTTCTCTGCATTAACGATACTATAGTTGTGAATGTGCTTGAACTCCATTACCACCACACAGTGAACCTGCAGTAAGGGACGATGGCGCATTAACATTTTAAATTGTTTGGGAATTTGGCATGAGAGTGTGAGAGATGACACAGGTCAGGAATGTGCAAGATTCAGGCTGAATGGGGCAGCGCGGTGGCGCAGTGGGTTGACCCTGCTGCCTCGCGGCGCCGGGGTCCCGGGTTCGATCCCGGCTCTGGGTCGCTGTCCGTGCGGAGTTTGCACGTTCTCCCCGTGTTTGCGTGGGTTTCGCCCCCACGGCCCGGGGATGTGCAGGGTAGGTGGATTGGCCACGCTGAGTTGCCCCTTAGTTGGAAAGGGTTAATTGGGTTCTCTAAATTTAAAAAAAAAAAAAAAAAAGATTCAGGCTGAATGCCTGAGGGTCAGTGTGTAAACTGGGTCAGAAGCAGGCTTCAGCTATAAGGTGCACAACAGCCGAGGGCACCCCTTCTTTATATACCCCCCCCCCCCCCCCCCCCCCCCCCAACCAACCCTCTACATTCCTCCTACTGTTACAACTGGCATTTCAAATGTTTGAGGTATTTTCAGCAGAAAGCCAGCATGTCACTCTGCGGCCTGAGGTCTTTCCATCTGTTACAATCTGCCATGCCTGAGTTTTTAATATTGGAAATGTAATTAGCTATACATTATATTAGAGAATATATGCATATGTATGCATACAGACACTGAACACTGTGCATATATATACATATATATCTGCTGGATCATTGAAGCTATTTTGCGTGTCACAAACTGAAATGAAATCTAAGTTTTACTATTTTCTTATTGCTGAAAGTTTTTTTTTAGAACATAGAAGAACATAGAACAGTACAGCACAGAACAGGCCCTTCGGCCCTCAATGTTGTGCCGAGCCATGATCACCCTACTCAAACCCACGTATCCACCCTATACCCGTAACCCAACAACCCCCCCCCCTTACTTTTTATTAGGACACTACGGGCAATTTAGCATGGCCAATCCACCTAACCCGCACATCTTTGGACTGTGGGAGGAAACCGGAGCACCCGGAGGAAACCCACGCACACACGGGGGAGGACGTGCAGACTCCACACAGACAGTGACCCAGCCGGGAATCAAACCTGGGACCCTGGAGCTGTGAAGCATTTATGCTAACCACCATGCTACCCTTGATATTCTTGCATTGAATAATCAAGACTTTTATTTCACACCTTTCATGACCTCAAGATGTCTCAAAGCTCTTTAAAGCCACTACAGTACCTTTTAAAGTGTGGTCACTGTTCTAATGTCCGGAACAAGGACACCGCATCTCTCAAACAACAATGTGACTATGACCAGACATTCCTATTTTAACTGAGGCCAGTTGAGGGAGATTGGTACCTCAAGGGAATCTCTCCTGCTCATCTATTGAAATAGCATCATGGAATCATTTATGATCACCTGAGAGGACATGGATGCTAACCTGTGAGTTAAGTGACATTTGAAAGCACAGAGTGCTCCAGCAGGACCATCGTGTAGTCATACACTGGCAATCGTGACCCTGCATTGGTCAGGAGACAACAAAGTAGCATTGCCCTGGCATCTGGGGGAGACGTGGACACTACATTTAAGGATAACTTACTGCGCTTGTTAGTACTGAAGGACATGTCAGGAGAGGTGTCAGCGCATCACTTTCATTCGACTTTATGGCTCCACATTTTCGACCTCCCAAAGTTAAATCTTTCCAAGGAAACCCTAACACACTGTTTGCACAATTAGGTGATAAAATCCACGTTGAATGCCCATTAGTGACCTGTGAAAGGAATTTGACCATGTCACTCTCGGAAGCCCTTCAATTACAAACTTAATTCCTCACATGTAATAAGCTGGTATCAACAGGCTGGACAATCACCTTTGACACCGCTCACTCAACACCATCCAGAATAAATTATAAATGATCACGAGCTGAACCAACTTCCACAGCTCTGCATCCTGCATATAGACAGTGGGAAATAATAAAGGATGAATGGTCAGCTGTAAATACGGTAATGAGAGAATGCTGCAGGCAGCCATGGGAGCCTATGGTCCTCAATGATGATTCGTACTGTGAGCTAAACCAAGCAGTCCTGAATTGCAGGCAATTGCAAAGTGTGCGAGGTTGGAGTAATTCCAACACGGTTCTCCAGCAAATCCTATTGTATTCACAAAGAGAAATTTCAGTGCTGCTGTATCAGCATGATCAATAATCTTCCAAGATCAATAGTCACGAGGACGGGGCAGCACAGTGGCACAGTGGTTAGCATTGCTGCCTACGGCACTGAGGACCTGAGTTTGAATCCCGGCCCTGGGTCACTGTCTGTGTAGAGTTTGCACATTCACCCCACAATCCAAAAATATGCAAGGCAGTTGGATTGGCCACACTAAATTGGCACTTAATTGAAAAAAAATAATAATAATTGCGTACTCTAAATGTATTTAAAAACGCGGACAGTTTATTCGATCCTTTGGCTTACATTTGCATTGTACAACCATCATGTTTCGTTCATTTCACTTATGTGGGACTGACTGAGATGATATTGGACTGATCTCTGTCCTCCCCTGCTAATTCCACCCCCTCCTCCTCGAAACACGAAAGGTCCTGGAACTTTGGCCTGCCCCTTCCTGTTTGAATCATAGAATCATAGAATTTACAGTGCAGAAGGAGGCCATTCAGCCCATCGAGCCTGCACCGGCTCTTGGAAAGAGCACCCTACCCAAGGTCAACAACTCCACCCTATCCCCATAACCCCATAACCCCACCCAACACTAAGGGCAATTTTGGACTCTAAGGGCAATTTATCATGGCCAATCCACCTAACCTGCACATATTTGGACTGTGGGAGGAAACCGGAGCACCCGGAGGAAACCCACGGGGAGGATGTGCAGACTCCGCACAGACAGTGACCCAAGCTGGAATCGAACCTGGGACCCTGGAGCTGTGAAGCGATTGTGCTATCCACAATGCTACCGTGCTGCCCACTTTTTGCGAGCTATCATGTCCTGTATGAAGACAAGTCCATGTATTGTGATCAGAACAGATGGAAGAGGAGTGCAGAAACATGCATGCCTGCTATGTGTGCTTACCCCTCCTTAGTAAGGGCTGAAGACGCTGTTTGTACAGGGTACTGCATGAGATGGTGATGTTAGAAGGGGCAGCCGGATATTCTGTGCTGATGTCCCATTTTTTGGCTGTGTTTGAAATCCCTGTGGACCCTTAGACTGTCTAATGCAGAGTGTGAGTTTGGAGTGAGGAGAAGGTTGACTTAGCCTGGCAGAGTATTCACTCACGCACCTGGGCTGCATGTGAGTGAAAACGTGTGTGGGTGCCATTTAATTATGGCGCCAGGACCTTCGACCCCATGAGATAACAACGGGATGGACCAATCAGTGTGTGCCCCAGCACAAGATTTATTAAGCTCCTTGCTGATGCACAATTAATGAGCTGGAAAATCAGACAAGAGAACCCCCCACCGCACTCCCCTCCGCCCATCAGCAGGAGACATGTTGATTTTCCTTCCTACCACCGCATTTAGTCTCCGAAATGGAACATTCTGCCCATGAGTTCCACTCCAGTGATCTGAGTGTATAGTCTAGGCTGACTCTTCAGTGCAGTACTGAGGGATTACTGCAATGTCAGAGATCTTTCAGTTGAGATATTAAAGAGTGTCACATAACACCATCCCAAAGAGCAAGGGCATCCGGGGGCTCGGTATCAAGACGCAGCCTCACCATTAATCAAGCCTGACAGCCGGCATTTGAAGAGATGCTTCTATGTGGATTTAAATTTGTCTCACGACTCACATGTGGCAAACATTTATTATTTACAAAAAATTTTTTGTTTTAAATTTAGAGTACCCAATTCATTTTTTCCAAATTAAGGGGCAATTTAGCGTGGCCAGTCCACCTACCCAGCACATCTTTGGGCTGTGGGGGCGAAACCCATGCAAACACAGGGAGAATGTGCAAACTCCACAAGGACAGTGACCCAGAGCCAGGATCGAAACTGGGACCTTGGCGCTGTGAGGTAGCAACGCTAACCAATGCGCCACCATGCTGCCCTCATGTGGCATACATTGACTGAAGATTCAACACATGGGTTTGGGGGATGGGGGTGTTCAAATCCCATGTGTGTATGGCAGGGTTTGGACCTGGGGATTGGGGTCGTACTGGGGCAAGGAGGGTTGGGGGTGGTGGTCAATCCAGGAGGGAGAGGGGTTAGTCTGGGAGTGAGGGATGGGGGGTCAGTCCAGGAGGTTCCCAATCCGGGAGGGGATTTAGGGAGGAGAGGGTGGTCGGCCGGGTCGCATCGGGAGGAAGGTTTGGGTTGGGTCGAGGTTGGTGGGGGGGGGGGGGGGGGGGGGTGCTGGTGAGTTGGGTCAGGTGTGGGGTGGTGTAATGGGTCCCCTGGGGGGTTATGTTTGTGCGGGGTGTCCCGTGTGAGGCTGGGTCTTGGTGTTTAAATTGTCTTTTTAAATTTGGAGTACCCAATTCTTTTTTGCCAATTAAGGGGCAATTTTGTAGCGTGGCCAATTCACCTACCCTGCACATCTGGGTTGTGCTGGGCAGCACGGCGGCGCAGTGGTTAGCACTGCTGCATCACGGCTCCGAGGTCCCAGGTTCAATCCCGGCTCTGAGTCACTGTCTGTGTGGAGTTTGTACATTCTCCCCGTGTTTGTGTGGGTTTCGCCCCCACAATTCAAAGATGTGCAGGGTTGGTGGATTGGCCATGCTAAATTGCCCCTTAATTGGAAAAAATGAATTTATCAATTAAATCAATTTTAAATGGCCAATTCACCTACACTTTGCAAATCTTTTTTGGGTTGTGGGGGTGAAACCCACGCAGACACGGGGAGAATGTGCAAACTCCACACGGACAGTGACCCTGGGCCAGGATTCAAACCCGGGTCCTCAGCGCTGTAGGCAGCAATGCTAACCACTGTGCCACTGTGCTGCCCTGTTTAATAATAAATTTAGAGTACCTGTTATAACCTGCCTGCTTACCATTGGCTGGGGACTAATGACAATCCCACAATCCTGTGGGAGTATGAGCTTCCCCAAGGAGGGGGGGGGGGGGGCGGAGAAATCATTAGCAGACTCCCTGCATAAATAGAGCTGGCCAGTTTGGAACCAGCAGACAGAGAGGAGTGAGCAGCAAGGGAAGTTGCTGCTGTTGTATATATATGTTATTGTAAATAAATGTTACTGGATTCTTCGTGGCCCTCACAAAAGTACCCAATTCTTTTTTTTTCCAATGAAGGGGCAATTTAGCATGGTCAATCCACCTACCCTGCATCTTTTTCTATAAAGAGATAACTGGACAGTTCCTCTCATGATTAATAAAACATTAGTCAATGTTAAATTTGACACGGGAGCGAAGGCCAATCTGATAAGTTTATCGTATATCCAAGAAATGAAAAATAAACCGCATGTTTTAAATAAAACAGGATACTTTTGAAGGATTATAATGCCAAAAGAATTCACACTAGGAGTATGCGAACAAGAAGTCTGTGTAAAGAATAATATGCATAAAGTGAATTTTTCCACTGCAGAGACTGAAGGTGAATCACTTGTGGGAGTGGAAGCCTGTGAAGCACTCGAATTGGTAAAAAGAATACACAGTGCTGACTGTGCTGTGACCATGCAAAGTACCTCAGTGGATTCAATCCTTAAATAGTTTCTAGAAATATTTCAAGGATTCTGAGTTTTGTCATTCACGTATTGGATCCAACTGCAAGAGAACCAGCCATACACGCACCAAGACAAGTACCAGCTCCACTAAAGGAATGACAAAAATATGAACTGCACAGGATGACAAATCTGGGGGTGATAAAACAAATTGAAGAAACAACCGATTGGATGAACTCCATGGTCTGCATGAAGAAACAAAATAATGACCTGAGAATCTGCATGGATCCCAAAGATCCCAATTTAAATATAAAGCGAGAACATTATACATTCCGAAAAGAGAAGCGGTTACATGTGAGATGTCAGGAGCGACATGCATCGCAGGGTTTTTGGCAACTCAAGTTGGATGTGGAGAGCACAAAGCTGTGCACCATTAACTCTCCATTTGGGCGATACTGTTTTCTCAGAATGCCATTTGGTATTATTTCAGCATCTGAAATTTTCCATAAGGTAATGGAACATGTCGTAGAAGAAATTCCAGGTGTCAGAGTATATGTACGCGATACCATCGTTTGGGGTTCCACAAAAGAACAGCACGATGAAAGGCTTACTAATGTGTGGAGAAGCATCAAAAAGCATGATCTCAGATTAAATAAAGCCAAATTCCAGTTTGCTGTTGAAGAAATTACATTCTTGGGAGACAACCAGATATGGAGAAGAAAAAGGCGACATTAAACATGCCACGTCCAGGCAAAACAGGAGCCTTCGTGATGCAAGGTATGATAAATTTTGTAGGAACGTTTCTTCCTAATTTATCAGCAAAAATGACATGCTTGCGGCAAATTATTAAAAAGGATAGTATTTTCCAATGGTCTGAAAGACATGAGCAAAAGTGACGAATGCTACAGGAAGCATTGACAAAGGCTCCAATGCTGACATTTTTTGATGCTACAAAGAAGACAGAAATATTGACAGATGCATCGAAAGATGGGTTGGGAGCAGTGTTATTGCAGCAAGACAATGATGAAAATAGGCTTCTAATTGCCTATCCTTCAAGGTCAATGACTGACACAGAGCGATAGGTCTGATAAACTGCTTAGACAAATTCCACGATTACGTATATGGCCTCCCAACATGCTTAGTTGAAACAGATCACAGACCACTTGTAGCGATAATGAAGAATTATCTAAATGAGATGTCCCCAAGAATACAGCATATGATGATAAATTTACAGAGGCACGACTTCAATCTCATATATACTCTAGGAAAACATTTTGTAGTAGCTGATGTACTCTCTCGAGTTACAGATATGATGCATGAACAACTCATGGATGAGGATGTGCAAGTACACATGAATCTTGGGACAGAAACTCTTCCAGATGTTAAATTGAAATTGATCAGAGAAGAAACCAACAAAGATGAAATGTTACAGAGGATCATAAAATACCTCAGTGAGGGATGGCCAAAAGGATCCTGTTCCAAATATTATAACATTCGAGCGGAGCTAAGTGCAGCCAATGGTTCTTTTGCTCAGGCAAAACAGGATTGTCGTACCACAATCTCTAAGACCCATGATTCTACAGAAAATTCATGAGGGGCACTTAGGCATAGAAAAATTCAAAGAGCTAGAGAAAAGTTTTACTGGTCAGGAATCAATAAGACATTCAGATCACGATAGAAAATTGTGCAACGTGTCAGAAATTTCAGTGCAAAAAAACGAAAAGAACCAATACAAATGGGCAAAGTAATAACGATTCCATGGCAGAAAGAATGGATCTGTTCTATCTGGTAGGAAAAGAATACCTGTTAGTGACCGACTATTTCTCTAACTTTCCAGAAGTGTACAACTAGCCAACTCATCAGCCATGTGTGCCATCAAACAAATCAGGGACATTTTTGCTAGTCGTTGAATACCTCAAATTGTCATGAGCGACAATGGCCCATGTTTTAGCAGTCATGAATGAGTTCGCACAGAGCTATGATTTTCGACATATTACTTCTAGTTCTCTTTATCCGCAATCCTGTGGGAAGGCTTGAAAAAGGTGGTCACATTGTGAAAAAAACTATGGATAGTCGGGAGGACCCATAGCTTGCGTTACTTAGCTATAGAACAGCACCATTGATTAATGGGTTATCACCTTCACAATTGTCAATGAATCGACAACTCAGAACTACCATACCATATCTCCCACAGGAACCAACTGATCACAAACTTGTGAAGAAGCTCACATTTCAAAAAAGGAGGCAGAAGAGGTATGATGATAAATCGACAAGATGTCTGCAACCGTTGGTAAAGAATCACAAAGTCAGGGTAGAAGATCCTGATGGAAATGGATGGTTGAAGTCTGCAAAGGTTATACAACCATCAGGTCCTCAGTCATACATCATCGTCGTCACCGATGAAGGGCAAGTTCTAAGAAGAGGAGAGCCTTGCTGAAGGGTCAGCAATCCCTTGTTTCAGAACTACTGGATGATGTTGAAAGCAATCTCAGGACAACTGAACAAACGTTACCTCAGCATACAGAAACAGAACAAGCTGAAGATGTACAAAGTACAGAAACACAGTGAGAACCATCTTCAACAACAGTCGAGAACCAGTCAAACTCACAAGTTCAACCAGTGCTTAGAAGGTCGGCAAGACACAGAAGAAAGCTAGACAGATTGAATTTGTGATGGAATTTAAATATGTAATTAATTGAAGCGTTATGCATATCATAGGGATTGTATATTAAATTTGAATAATGTATGCAAATATTGTACATTTCCAAAGGAAAGGGGATGTGATGATATGCACAAGCAATCATGAAAATATTAATAGATACAAACTCCAACCAGCAGGTGGCAGTATAGGACAACCACATGACATTCTTACCACGAGGAGTGTGGAGATAGTCGTCGTTGTGATAGTCACATTTGTAGTAGCTCTTAGATAATTTAATTTAATAACAATTTAATAATAGTAATACAGTAGTTAGTAGATTTTGATTGTTTTTTTTATTGTTAATAACATTGGACACAATGTTATTGTTTAACAATAGACATTCAACTAGTTACGAACTAGTCGTTCTCTAGTGCCCTAATTCTGACCGCCAAGCACCAAAATATAACAGGTGGGGTGCGGCAGGCCTCCCAAAAGAAGCAGCAAGATTTGGTCAAAGAAATCAGATCATTTAAGATTGTGAATCTGATCTTTGTAAGGAATTTTTTACATCTGGCCCACAGTGGTTACCTGGCAGAATTGTGGTGAAACCCGGTCTGGTCAAACACATGTTAGACTTGCAGGGCAGATGTGTGCAGAAGCACATAGACAATGTAAGGAGCCGAGAGACCACTACTCCCAATGGCTCAAGGGTGGAACCAGCAGTGCCCCCGCGTTGGAGCCAGAATCAACAAGAACTGGGGAGTTCTGTAGAGGCCCTGCCGACGACCCCTGAGGGAGCTGGAGAGATGGGTCACCCCATCAAACCCTCGAGGAAACCCCTCGCCCCCCCCCCCCCGACACTGCCTAATTGGTGGAGGAGCAGTTTGGTGGACTAAGGCAGTCCACTAGGTTGAAGAAGTCCCCATGATTTGCCCGATGAAGCACTGTTATAGACTCCCTCTTTTACAGTATCAATCTTTTATTGAACATAGTTGACTGTAAATGACCCATGTTGTGTGAGTGGGCGAGTAAGTGGAGCTGAGTCCACAAAAAGATCAGCCATGGTCTGGTTGAATGGCGGAGCAGGCTCAAGGGGTCAGATGGTCTACTCCTGTTCCTAGTTCTTATGTTCTTATGTTACTGAGGGACTTAAGGGGAGGAGGGATGTGGCAGCACGGCCCCTTTAAGGGACGATCCTATGTGAACGGCTCGATGCTCATCAAGCGTTCGCACGCAAACCTAGAGAAGGCCCGGACACCTAGGAGCAGGGTCCCGGGGTCAGTGTGGACCCGGTAGTCATAGACTGAAAGGCAGTTTCAGAGACGTCTGTGCCTGCATATAGTTAACCTTTCCCTTTTGGTTATACAAGAAGCCACCGCAGTATTTAAAAAAATAAATTTAGAGAACCCAATTCATTTTTTCCAATTAAGGGGCAATTTAGCGTGTTGAATCTACCAACCCTGCACATCTTTTGGGTTGTGGGGGCAAAACCCATGCAAACACGGGAGAATTTGCAAACTCTACACGGGCAGTGACCCAGAGCCGAGATCAAACCTGGACCTTGGAGTCGTGAGGTCGCAGGGTTAGCCCACTGCGCCACCGTGCTGCCAAGCCTCCGCAGTATTGCCTCGAGCCACCACATCTCAGTTTACCCTCACGAAGACTACAGGGAAACCAGTATCGATCACCCCGTGGGACCCGTGGGGTACGAGCTTCCCAGGCAGGGGATGGCACCCAGCTGGAGCTTGTTAAAGATCTACACACAAAAGCCGGCCCATGCAGGGTCCGGAATTGTTGGTTGTCCTGACAAGGACTGGATCAGGAGAGAGTTATTGCCGTGGGCAGAGTATTGTACATAGTTCAATAAATCCACGACTGCTTGATTCCTCAAATTACTAAACGGTGCATCTGACAGATGGCACCTCCAACAGTGCAGCGCCCTTAAATGCCAGCTGACATTTCCTGCCCAAGTGTCTGAGGCTAGCGTGCCACTGACCGAGTCACAGCTGGCATTCTCTAATCTACTTTCAAAATGGATTTGGACAAATACTTGTAAAGCAGGAAGACTGCCAGGCTATGGGGAAAGAGCAGGGGGATGGAACTAAGTGGATAGCTCTTCAAAGAGCCGGCACGTACACGATGGGCCGATTGGTCTGTGTCTTCGCAATATGTGTCTATGTTCAGAAGCATCATGGCTGGAAGGGGCCAATTATTTTTTTAAAATTTAGAGTACCCAATTAATTTTTTCCAATTAAGGGGCAATTTAACATGGTCAATCCACCTAACCTGCACATCTTTGGGTTGTGGGGGCGAAACCCACACAAACAGGGGGAGAATATGCAAACTCCACACGGACAGTGACCCAGAGCTGGGATCGAACCTGGGACCTCGGCACCGTGAGGCAGCAGTGCTACTCACTGCGCCACCGTGCTGCCCCAAAGAAGCCAAGAGAAGGGGAGCAAGGTGTTCACCTGCAGTTTCTCGCATCTACAAAGAGTGAAAGATGTTGGAAATAATGTGCCAAAGTCACCGGGGCAAAAAATAAAATTCAGGTCTCTCAAAATGCAGTGAGGTGCCGTCACAGCTGAGTCATTGAATCGATACTTGAGCTTTGATGAGTCACATGACCTTTTCTTGTCGCCGGCTTTTCAAATGCCAACCCAGCTCCTCGTGTTTCCGTGGAAACCGCACTGTTTATGATGGCTGATGCTTGTGGTCCACGCCTGACCTCCAGTGGTTCCCCTGTGATATTGCAATATGGCTGGGGGTGGTTTTAACTCTGGCAGTGTGTAAATCAGATGATATTTGAGCGGCACACCTGTTGTACACCGGGGACTCATTCACCTTCAGGTTAAAGTCAACAGACGGCGCGTATAAAGATCAGCTGATATGACGTTGCTGTTAAAATGGCACCATGTAAGGCCGGGGTTTTGAGAACAGAAAGTGACATTTATGCTGCAGCAATGCCTGCAGATTTGAAGTATTTCCAATTTTCAATGAAACCTTGCCTCTGAAAATTCTCAATCTTTATGTGCTTTGCCATCACTGCACTACGTTGCATCAGTTGAAACAGTGTGGTGCAAGGTTGGAGCCTCCACCATCACAATCCAAACCTTCAGGCTACAAAGTGTGTGTAGAAGTGCATGTGGCCACAGCAACTTGGCCTCCCCAAGGGATTTGTGACACATCACCACCACACTCTGGCTTCGTCTCCTCCTTTCCCCAAAGCACAAGTTTATCATAGAATCTCTACCGCGCAGAAGGCCATTCGGTCCATCGAGTCTGCAATGACCCACTGAAAGAGCACCCGATCCTAGGCTCACTCCTCCACCCTATCCCCGTAATCCGCACTAACCTGTACATCCTTGGACAGCAATTTTTTAAAAAGACATGACCAATGTACCTTTGAAAAAAAATAAAATTGGAGTACCCAATACTTCTTTTTCCAATTAAGGGGTAATTTAGCGTGGCCAATTCACCTAACCTGCACATCATTTTGGATTGTGGGGTTGAGACCTACGCAGACATGGAGCGAATGTGCAAACTCCACACGGACAGTGATTCAGGGCTGGGATCGAACCCGGATCCTTGGCGCCGTGAGGCAGCAGTGCTAACCACTGTACCAGTGGGCTGCCTGTAGCCGCATCTCCCTTTCATGCTCGAAATGCAATTGCATTCCCTCCAGTTCAATACCCCACCAGAACATATCCTCGATGCTACAGTACTTATTTTATTTTATAGATTTAGAGTACCCAAATCATTTTTTCCAATTAAGGGCCAATTTGGCGTGGCCAATTTCACCTACCCCGCACATCTTTGGGTTGTGGGGGTGAAACCCACACAAACACGGGGAGAATGTGCAAACTTCACACGGACATTAACCCAAAGCCGGGATCGAACCTGGGACCTCAGCGCCGTGAGGCAGCAATGCCAAAACCACCGTGTCACCGTGTTACCCTATGCTACACTACTTATTTTTTTTTTTTTTAAATTTAGAGTACCCAATTATTTTATTTTTTCTAATTCAGGGGCAATTTAGCGTGGCCAATCCACCAAACTCAGGGCAGGGATCCGAACCCGGGTCCTCAGCACTGCAGTCCCAGTGCTAACCACTGTACCACATGCCACCCCCTGCTACACTACTTATAATAATAATAATATTTATTGTCACAAGTAGGCTTACATTAACACTGCAATGAAGTTACTGTGAAAATCCCCTAGTCACCACATTCCGGCGCCTGTTCGGGTACACGGAGGGAGAATTCAGAATGTCCAATTCACCTAACAGTACGTCTTTCGGACCCTGTGGAAGAAAACCTGAGCATCCAGGGGAAACCCACGCAGACAAGGGGAGAACGTGCAGACTCCGCACAGACAGTGTCTCAAGCCGAGAATCAAACCTGGACCCTGGCGCTGTGAACTCTTCTGTGTTCCTAGCATCCCTTTCAGATTTAAATGTTGATTGATCACTTCAATTATCTCCACCTTCTTAGTTTTAACCGGTACCTCTACCTCTAATGCACCCACCAATTTGACTAGCTAGTCTTTGCGAAGCTCTTTTAACTAAACCAGAGATAAGTCGTCCACCTTAAGAAAAATCTTAGCCGCTTTCAGTGCCATCCTGTCATCCCTACAAATCTGGCGTCTCTTTTAATTTACACTGTAACCCATATCTATTGTCTACTGTTCCACAAATCCTGGACACGAGTCTTCAAATTGTGTTATGCCATCCAGGGCAAATGTGCGGTAAATTCCAGCCCCATGTGCCCCAGAGTGACAGCACGAGTGAATTAACCAACTATTTTTATAAAAAATCTTTGGCCCTTGGCTGCCCAATAATTCCAGACACGAGGGCCGGGATTCTCCCCTACCTGGCGGGGCGGGGGGGGTCCCGGCATGTTGGAGTGGCGTGAACCACTTCGGCGTTGGGCCGCCCCAAAGGTGCAGAAGTCTCCGCACCTTAAGGGACCAAGCCCTCACACTGAGGGGCTCGGCCCGCGCCGGAGTGGTTGGCACTCCGCCGGCTGGTGTGAACAGCCTTTGGCGCCACGCCAGCCGGGGCCGAAAGGACTTCGCCAGCCGACGTAAGTCCACACATGCGCCGGAGCATCAGCGACCATGGCAAAGGCGGAAGAAAAAGAATACCCCCACGGCACAGGCCCACCCGCCGATCAGTGGGCCCGGTGTCAGATCGCCCCCCCCTCCACCCCCCAGGACCCGGCGCCCGCCCGCGCCGCCAATCCCGCCGGTCAGGTAGCTGTTTTGATTCCTGGCAGCGGGAGAGGCTTGTCAGCAGCGGGACTTCGGCCCATTGCGGGCCGGAGAATCGCCGTGGGGGGCCCGCCAATCGGCGTGATTCCCGCCCCCGCCGAATCTCAGGTGGCGGAGAATTCGGGACACGGCGTGGGCGGGATTGACGCCGGCCCCGGGCAATTCTCCGACCCGCCGGAGGGTCGGAGAATCCCGCCCGAGGTTTGTAAGTAGAAACATAATTTTACTGTTTTTTTAAAACAAGAATGATGGTGAAATATGCAGTGAACTCAACTGGATAACAACAAGCTAACCTTCTGCCCTCTTTAACTGTCCCACCCTCTACCCACACAAACTAGGTAAACAAACATGGGGGGGAGGGTAAAAATGATACGTTTGAATGTGAAAGGTTAAGAATGTTTGTTTCCAATGGTGGTTCTTTAACATGCTTTTCTCACATCAAGCTCGCTGATTAAAGTCTCTGGTTTACAGCTGGTAATGACCTTCCTTGTAGAGTCTGTCATTCAGGGTCCCAGCAGGTTAGAAAATTTAATACTCACTGGCAGCAGGCTTTCTGGAGAGGCGCTTTATTTCTTAGCAATCTGGGCCTTCCGCTCGAGGTTCACATTCAGATCAATATCTTTCTGTATAAACACTTTATTTAACACCTAACCTTGCTCCCAGCTCGTGGTTTGACTTCAAGTCTTTTTGTCTCGAGAGAATGACACCCAGTCTTGCTGGAGAGAGTCAGTCCTCACAGTGGATTTCTGGAGAAGATTAGTTAGATATTAGATCTCTGAACCATTTCAGTGGGGTAAGATCTGATCACCACTGGTTCCCAGGCAGAACACAGCCCTTTGGGCCAATTCATTGGCCACCAGCCGAATCAATCAAACCGAGTCATCATTGTTGTCAGCCAGTCGAAAACAGCACAGCCTTCTGGATCCTTCTGTTTGAATTAAAGGCACAGGCTGCCTTAAAGCACGAGACCACAAATCATCCATGGAGCAAAAATGTAACAGTAAAAATAAAAGATAAAGAAAATAAGGGAATAAGCAAAGAACAAAGAAAAGTACGATGCGAAGATGCTAGCGTTGGACTGGGGTGAGCACAGTAAGAGGTCTTACAACACCAGGTTAACCAACACCAGCACCTACTACCCTCTTTGTAAAAAGCTTCCTCGCAAATCTCCTCTAAACTTTGCCCCTCGCACCTTAATCCTATGCCCTTTATTGAATTGGATTTGTTTATTGTCACGTGTACCGAGGTACAGTGAAAAGTATTTTTCTGTGAGCAGCTCAACAGATCATTCAGTACATGGGAAGAAAAGGGAATAAAAGAAAATACAGAATAGGGCAACACAAGATACACAATGTAACTACATAAGCACTGGCATCGGATGAAGCGTACAGAGTGTAGTGTTAATTAAGTCAATCCATAAGAGGGTCATTTAGGAGTCTGGTGACAGTGGGGAAGAAGCTGTTTTTGAGTCTGTTCGTGCGTGTTCTCAGACTTCTGTATCTCCTGCCCGATGGAAGAAGTTGGAAGAGTGAGTAAGCCGGGTGGGAGGGATCTTTCATTCTGCTGCCCGCTTTCCCTAGGCAGCGGGAGGTGTAGATGGAGTCAATAGATGGGAGGCAGGTTCATGTGATGGACTGGGCGGTGTTCACGACTCTCTGAAGTTTCTTGCAGTCCTGGGCCGAGCAGTTGCCATACCAGGCTGTGATGCAGCCCGATAGGATGCTTTCTATGGTGCATCTGTAAAAGTTGGTAAGGGTTAATGTGGACATGCTGATTTTCCTTAGTTTCCTGAGGAAGTATAGGCACGTTGTGCTTTCCTGGTGGTAGCATCGACGTGGGTGGACCAGGACAGATTTTTGGAGATGTGCACCTCGAGGAATTTGAAACTGCTAACCATCTCCACCTCGGCCCCATTGATGCTGACAGGGGTAACAGTACTTTGCTTCCTGAAGTCAATGACCAGCTCTTTAGTTTTGCTGGCATTGAGGGAGAGATTGTTGTCGTTACACCACTCCACTAGGTTCTCTATCTCCCTCCTGTATTCTGATTAGTAATTGACTCTTCCACCCTGGGAAAAAGCTTCTGACTATCCACTTTGTCTATGCCCCTCATAAATTTGTGGACTTCTATCAGGTCGCCCCTCAACTTCCATTGTTCCAGTGAGAACTAGCCGCGTTTATCCAAACTCTCCTCATAGCTAAGAAAAATATGGCACAGGAACAGGCCCTTCAGCCCTCCAAGCTTGTGCTGACCATGCTGCTCATCTAACATAAAACAATCTACACCTCCGGGGTCCGCGACCCTCTATTCCAATCCTATTCATATATTTATCAAGACTATCCTTAAACGAGGGCAGCACGGTGGCGCAGTGGGTTAACCCTGCTACCTTACGGCGCTGAGGTCCCAGGTTTGTTCCTGGCTGAGTCACTGTCCGTGTGGAGTTTGCAATTCTCCCCGTGTTTGTTTGGATTTTGCCCCCACAACCCAAAGATGTGCAGGCTAGGTGGATTGGCTACGCTCAATTGCCCCTTAATTGGAAAAAATGAATTGGGTACTCTAAATATTTTTTAAAATCCTTAAATGTCACTATCGTACCTGCTTCCATCACCTCCCCCAGCAGCGAGTTCCAGGCACCCACTACCCTCTGTGTAAAAACCTTCCTCGCACATCTCCTCTAAATTTTGCCCCTCACCCCTTAAACCTATGCCCCCTAGTAATTGACACATCCACCCTGGGAAAAAGCTTCTGACTCTCCACTCTGTCTATGCTCCTCATAATTTTGTGGACCTCTATCAGGTTGCCCCTCAACTTTCTTTGTTCCAGTGAGAACAAACTGAGTTTATCCAGCCTCTCCTCATAGCTAATGCCTTCCATACCAGGCAACATCCTGGTAAATCTCTTCTGTACCCTCTCCAAAGCCTCCACATCCTTCTGGTAGTGTGGTGACCAGAATGCTATGTTCCAAGTAAATGGACAGGGAATAAACAGAAACAAACAGGAAGCACAGTTGCATAAAATGTACATCATCCCACAAAGATACTATTAACTTTTGCCAGGAAAATGAAACTTACCTTAGCATTGAGAATGAAGGCCAGGAACTTCAAATCCTGATGGACCTCAGAGCTTTCGATCCTGTGCAGACAGGGTGTGGGCAACACAGGCACAGATCGGCATTTTTAACGTTCGTTGGGCCCAGTGTGCATGTGCGAGGAGGGAAAATGGCACAAAGACCAAGATCAGGTCACCAGCAGCAGAGGGCCACCAAAGGCTGGTTTAGCACAGGGCTAAATCGCTGGCTTTGAAAGCAAACTAAGGCAGGCCAGCAGCACGGTTCAATTCCCGTACCAGCCTCCCCGAACAGGTGCCGGAATGTGGCGACTAGGGGATTTTCACAGTAACTTCATTTGAAGCCATGGCCAATGTACCTTTTTTTATTCAATTCATTTCAAAGGCAACAGTCTCAGGAAGGGAACAGGGGGAATCCCCAAAAGGGAGAGGGGACAGGGAGAAGTCCCAAAGGAAGAGTCCCAGAGAGGAGACAAGGACAGGAAAAACATCCAGTTCAGGTGAAAAAGAGAGGCACAGCAAAAGAGGCTCTGAATAGGAAAAGGGCTGCCAGGAGTGGACTTAAAGTGAAGAAGGGGGCTGAATGTTGGTGATTCCGAGCTGTAGGCCATCGGGGCAGGGCCCTTGGAGCAATAGCGTTCTGTTCAGTGTGGCCAAGAAACTGGAGTTGTGCTTGCGAGCTGGTGCTTGATTGCAGAGTTGGGAACTCAGGGGAACGGAAGTTCATGAGATGAGATTGAAACCCTGTGAGGTGGGCCATTGTTGATGCCGTCCAGGTTGGAGTGATTTTTGGAAAGAATTTCCAAGTTTGTTTTTCAAGGGTTTAGACGGAAATTCCTCATGAAAGAGACAGATTTTCAGTGCGATTGATTGACTCACCGTGTTACTGATATGTGTGCGAGTTGTTGAGAAATTTGTAGACTCTGTCTTAGCCGCATCTGCATTTATTGTGCAGTGCAGTGTTTACGACCATAGTTGTCTTATTACTTCGCGTGTATTTCATTTTCACGATAACTTCATTGCAGTGTTAATGTAAGCCTACTTGTGACAATAAAGATTATTATTATTATTTACCCTGCATGTTAGAGGAGAAGATGGATATTGTAAATTATTTTATCTTTCCGACTTGTATATTGTAAATTATTTTATATTTCTGACTTTAAAAATTATTTTAGAGTACCCAATTCATATTTTCCAATTACAGGGCAATTTAGCTTGTCCAATCCACCTACCTTGCACATCTTTTTGGGTTGTGGGGGTGAAACCCACGCAAACACGGGGAGAATGTGCAAACTCCACTCGGACAATGACCCAGAGCCGGGATCGAACCTGGGACCTCGGCGCCGTGAGACTGCAATGCTAACCACTGCACCACCGTGCTGCCTGTTTATATTTCTGACTTGTATAGTAAAGCTTATTTTGGTTTATTCAAAAACTGTGGTAAATCTTGTAGCTTTATTCACTGAGCAGACGTCTTGAATCTAAATCTAAACAAAATGTTGATGGTCTGTAATCAGATATTACCAAGAACTTTGGGGGGTGGGGGGGGGGGAGTTCTGGCCGAGGATCATAGCACATTCAATAGGTAAACTGTTTCCAGTATACCCCTTTTGTCGAGTTTCTCCAAAAATAGTCGACAAATAGAATCCCATATGTACTTTTCCCCCCACAAAAGTTAGTGTTTCTGCAGCTAAAGTACTTTTCATGAACCTTTTTATTTTCCTAGCTTCTCACTAAAGGGCAACATTTTCCTTTTCCACCAATTGAAAATATTATGAAATCAGCTGCACTTGAATGTCCATCAGGAAGACTGGCATGAGAAGTATCACGAAGCATAACTAATTTTATGTTATTTGGGTTGCGCAGGGATGGAAACTGAATTTTGTATTTCTCCACATTTATTTGTTTTAGATTTTGTTTGCCCTTAAAACATCCTTGACTTTAGGGTGCCATATCATAGTGGTAGCATTCCCGTACCAGCCTCCCCGGACAGGCGCCGGAATGTGGCGACTAGGGGCTTTTCACAGTAACTTCATTGAAGCCTACTCGTGACAATAAGCGATTTTCATTTCATGTTTTCATTTCATTGTGCTACAGATGACTCAAGGTGTCCAAGTTGCTGTGACTCAAGCATGTTGTAGTCTGGAGCTATGGATAGCGATGGTAGAGCTTCCAACTTTCTCTTCATTACATGATGGACCAGGAATCTCTCTCATGCTTACCATCTGCCTTGGAAAGGATTTGCAAGTTGATGATCAAACTGTTTGCTTCATCACAGTTCTCAGTTCCAATTCATCAAAACTAGCATCCGATCTTGTCTGTGAATACAAAAACCCTGGAACTCCCTCGCTAACAGCACAGTGGGTGTACCTACACCTCAAGGATTGCATAGGTTCAAGAAGGCAACTCATCACCACCTTTTGAAGGGCAACTAGAGTTGGGCAATAAATGCTGGCCTAACCAGCATTCCATAAATTAATTTTTAAAAATACAACCAATTTAACTGACCAGTTTGCAACTATTCCGTTTCTTCTCTCGATGAGATATCATTATTGTGAGAACCTGTTACAATTAACCAGAATATGACTAATACTCTTTAGATAGGATTGTTGATTCAAAGTGACTCCCCACATATTCTGTTTCATGTTTAAGCCAGTACATTTAGCAGCGCATGGAGCCTATCATCCAATCTGAAATTCTATTTTAATAACTTAATAACATTTCTCACACCCCATAGTACCACCCCACAAGAAATCATCAACATGCATCAAGTAGACTCTGCAAAGTTTCCTTTAATAGTCTAATTCTGGGCAGCACTGTGGTCTAGTGGTTAGCACTGCTGCCTCACAGCGCTGAGGTCCCAGGTTCGATCCCGGCTCTGGGCCACTGTCCGTGTGGAGTTTGCACATTCTCCCTGTGTTTGCGTGGGTTTCGCCCCCACACCCCAAAAATGTGCAGAGTAGGTGGATTGGCCATGCTAAATTGCCCCTTAATTGGAAAAAAAAATTGGGTACTCTAAAAAATAAAAAAATCTAATTATTTTGCGTGGCGGGCAGCACAGTGGTTAGCACTGCTGCCTCACGGCGCTGAGGTCCCAGGTTCGATCCCGGCTCTGGGTCACTGTCCGTATGGAGTTTGCACATTCTCCCCGTGCTTGCGTGGGCTTTGCCCCCACAAGCCAAAGATGTGCAGGGTAGGTGGATTGGCCATGCTAAATTGCCTTTTAATTGGGAAAAAATGAATTGAATACTCTAAAAAAAGAATTAAAATTAAAAATATATATTTTGCATGGTGGGGACGAGCTTAGATCCCAAGCTCAGGGGGCTAAGACCCCAATAGGCTTGCACGGCCACAGGGCTGGATTTTGGCGGGACTAAGGGAGAAGGAAAGAAAGGAATGTGTACGGGAGGGGGGCAATAAAACTTCTGATGATTGCACAGGGTGGAGGGAAGGAGCCAATCCTCAATCCTGCAGCCTTGGCCCTGAGCTCCCCGGGGTCCGATTGTAAATTATTTATTATAAGAAAAAAATAAGAATAAATGCCTCTGGGTTATTCCTGCAACTCTTAAAATATTTCTACTCAAAATGGGCCCCAGGATTGTGTTTTTTGAAGAGGCTGCTGCAATTCAAAGAATTCCTAGTAATCACTGGGTTTTAATGTACCAATAATCAATAACTAATCCTGTAGATTGTGTGCAATTCCACAGAATCAAAGGATTATCCGGTTAAGCATGTTGCATTTTATAAAGAGCCCTGGCTTTTAATGGATTATAGATTGATTCCGTTTTTGTTTACTTATTGAGTGATAAGTTGGAAGATTTATCTGCATTTAAAAAGAAGATTTTTCCATTTCTGTAAACATAATTGTAATTTTTGAAGTGAATTTTTATTTAAATTATTCAGTGATTGTGTTAACTTCTGTAGCATTCAAGCACTGATTATCTTGAGAGTACTTCAAACAATATTTCATTTGTTTTTAGAAAATGCTTCTCATAGAATTTACAGTGCAGGAGTAGTCCATTCAGTCCATTGGGTCCGCACTGGCTCTTGGAAAGAGCACCCCACTTAAGCCCACACCTCCACCCTAGCCTCATATCCAGTGACCCCACCTAACCTTTTTGGACACTAAGGGTCAATTTAGCATGGCCAATCCACCTAATCTGCACATCTTTGGACTTTTATTTTTTTTTATAGAATCTACAGTGCAGAAGGAGGCCATTCAGCCCATTGAGTCTGCACCGGCCCCTGGAAAGAGCACCCCACCCAAGGTCAACAACTCCACCCTATCCCCATAACCCCATAACCCAGCAACCCCACCCAACACTAAGGGCAATTTTGGACTCTAAGGGCAATTTATCATGGCCAATCCACCTAACCTGCACATCTTTGGACTGTGGGAGGAAACCGGAGCACCCGGAGGAAACTCATGCAGACACAGGGAGAACGTGCAGACTCCGCACAGACAGTGACCCAAGTCGGGAATTGAGCCTGGGACCCGAGAGCTGGGAAGCAACAGTGATAATCACTACCATGCCGCTTCTTTTGAACGTGTTTGTGCACAAGGGTGGCATAGTGGTTGGAGGGCGGCATGGTAGCACAGTGGGTTGGCACTGCTGCCTCAGGGACCTGGGTTCAATTCTGGCCTGGTGGAGATTGTACTTTCTCCACGTGTCTGTCTGGTTTTCCTCCATCAGTCCAAAGATGTGCAGGTTATATGAATTGCCCATGTTAAATAGCCCCTCAGTGTCCAGGGACATGCAGATTAGGTGGGGTTACTGGGGGAGCGGGCCGAGGAAGGGTGCTCTTTCAGAGGGTCGATTCACCATCATCCTCCCTACCCATAACTCTTCTTTTGTGTTGGCACCTACATCCAGTATAGGGATGATCTCAAAATGCTACAATAGAGTCCTCCGTGCTTTGTAACACCGTGGAACATCCCTTTGGTGCCATCAAGGCTGCTGGAAACCATTGCTTCTCCAGGGAGTCTTTGAGGCAGTAGACATCTGCCCTAAAAAGAAGTTTCTTTCTGAAAAAGAATCCTCAATTGGGCCCGGGAGTCTGTCCATCTGCAACATCTTCGCACAATCCAGTAATTTAAATGCCAGCACTGAAGAAAGAATCTCTAAAATGGAATCTCGGTGATCTTTAATACAGTTTGTTAAAGTCTATGTGATGTTCCTGCATGGAGTGATGGCTTAGCTTTCAAAGCCTGACTCTACATTATGAAACCTAATACAAGAATTTTTATCTTCTTCGGAAGCAACAATGCAAAGGCCATACATTGCTTCCTCTTTGATAGGGCTGGAATTCGAAAATCCACTTCACTCTTTCACTGGTCTTAAGGACTCTCAGAATATTGGCGGGTAATCAAATCCTGACAATTTACTCTTGCTTTTAGCCATTCCTCACAAAAGGTTTCTCAGATTGCAATTCCCTATGTTTAATCTCCTTTGACTTTGTTTCGAACCATCACCTTTTGGTAACCCTCCTTTGCGACTAGATTAAACGTCCGACCATCAGATGGTGAAAGAGGAGGCCAGAAATCAATCTTCACTCAGTTCTTGATTTCTTTATCAAGTGAAACATGACAAGGGTAGAGTTCCTGATGTTATATCCCACCAGCAGTGTCAGTAAGTGTCTTGCTCGACTAAACAAGAAAGTTTTCACAGTAACTTCATTGAAGTATACGTGTGACAATAAGCAATTATTATTATTATTATTTTTTGTTTTTATAAATTTAGAGTACCCAATTCATCTTTTCCAATTAAGGGGCAATTTAGCATGGCCAATCCACCTACCGTGCACATCTTTGGGTTGTGGGGGCAAAATCCACACAAACACGGGGAGAATGTGCAAACTCCACGCGGACAGTGACCCAGAGCCGGGATCGAACCTGGGACCTCGGTGCCGTGAGGCAGCAAGGCTAACCCACTACACCACCGTGCTGCCGATTATTATTATTATTATTATTAAATGAACAAATTAGCTCATTGACCACCCCTTAAAAGCGGCACTGTGACAGAAGTCAAAGGGTGGGGTTCTCCGGTCAGCCAGCTGCGTGTTCCTCAACGGCGCTCCATCGCCGGCAGTGGGATTCTCCACTTCCACCACCTGCCAAATGGGATTTCCCATTGTGACTACCCTCCGCCGCTGGGAAACCCGCCGGGCATGGGTGCACTGCCAGTGGAAATAAGAGACCCGCCGGTGGAGAACCCTGCCCAAAAACGACAAAGAAAGCCTATTAAAGTGAAATAACATTGCCGGGGCTGATGATAAATTCCAGCTCCCTTTACTTTACACCTTTCCCAGGGATACTGCAGTACTGGGTCGGTGTGTAACATGGGTTTAGTGAGCATCTATTCCATCGCCCTGCTCCAAAAATCAATCATTGTGGGCGGCACGGTAGCACAGTGGTTAGCACTGTTGCTTCACAGTTCCAGGGTCCCGGGTTCGATTCCCGGCTTGGGTCACTATCTCTGTGGAGTCTGCAGGTTCTCCCAGTGACTGCGTGGGTTTCCTCCGGATGCTCCGGTTTCCTCCCACAAGTCCCGAAAGATGCGCTGTTAGGTAATTTGGACATTCTGAATTCTCCCTCTGTGTACTCAAACAGGCGCCGGAATGTGGCGACTAGGGGCTTTTCACAGTAACTTCATTGCAGTGTTAATGTAAGCCTACTTGTGACAATAAAGATTATTATTATTTAATATACAGTCCTCAAATAAGAGTCGTATCAGATATTAAACCGACATGTGCACAAGTCATTATTCTGTAGAGACTTGCTCTCAATTTCAGTGTCCTGTCAGCCCTGCATTTTTGTCTAATTTATTAATGATTGCTTTATTAAAAGAGTATGAATAGGGGACAGCTGGGTCACTAGGTGGAGTGAGAGCAGAGCTTTGAGAGTGGACTAGTCAATAAATATGCTCAGTACAGAAAGGTATACTGAGATCTATTAACGTAGGTGCTCAAATCGCTAGATGGTTACAGAATATAGTTGAAAAGACTAATGGAATATTGCCTTTTATCTTAAGGGGTCTGTGACACAAAGTTGAGGAAGTGGTTTGTTAGTTCTATAGACCCTTAGTTACAGTTCATCTGGAGTAAATGTGTTCAATTCTGAGCCTC
Source organism: Scyliorhinus canicula (assembly GCF_902713615.1). Lineage (NCBI taxonomy): Eukaryota > Metazoa > Chordata > Chondrichthyes > Carcharhiniformes > Scyliorhinidae > Scyliorhinus > Scyliorhinus canicula. The sequence goes on along the minus strand of NC_052166.1, from coordinate 22,516,810 downwards.
AGGAAAGATATATTGGCCTTGGAGTGTGCACAACGCAGACTCACCAGAATGATAACCAGGTTAAATGGGTTACAATATGAGAACAGGTTACAAAGGTTTGGATTGTATTTCTTTGAGTTTAGAACATTTAGAGGGGTGATATGATTGAGGCGTTTAGTGTGATAAATGGAAGAAACAGGGTAGATTCAGCAATGTTATTTTCTCTGGTATGGGATTCCTGTACAGACAGACACAATCCTAAAATTGAAACGCTCTGTGCTGGGTAAATTGAGCCTTCGGGATTGGGATGTGCTGATTTTTTTTTGGGTAGGAATATTGAGGGAAATGTAGTTTTGACACAGAGTAGCCAAGGTCTAGTTGAATGGCGGAACAGTCCGCTCCTTTTCTTTTTAAAAATAAATTTAGAGCACCCAATTCATTTTTTCCAGTTAAGGGGCAATTTAGCATGACCAATTGTGGAAGGGAAATTAATGAGTTGCCCACATAGAAGCATGCTGGGAATATTGTCTATATTCTAACACTGCTTTTGAACGAAAATAAGTAGGACAGGTAACGTAACCAAAACACTGCTTCATGTTTTGGACTCGGCCTATGATAATAAGTTGGTCTTCCGAAGGACAATAAAATGCGTACTCGAGTTGTTTCTAAACCAAGGGCATAACATTTGTTTTTCTTCTTGCGTATGTTCTAAGGTTTTTATCTCTTTAAAGTTGTTTATTTCACACTATAAATATAATGGTTTTTAACTGTATAATTCAGAGTGCTGTGGAATGGCTATGCAGCTAGACCACTCCCCTCTCCACAAATATTTGTGCAAATAAATTTCCTTAAAACGAACCTCGAAAAATTTGTCTTTATTATAATTTCCACGACACCAATCCACCTACCCTTCACATCTTTGAGTTGTGGGGGGCGAAACCCATGCAAACACGGGAAGAATGTGCAAACTCCACATGGACAGTGACCCAGAGCTGAAATCGAACCTGGGACCTCGACGCCGTGAGACTGCAGTGCTAACCACTGTGCCACTGTGCTGCCCTCCTGCTCCTTTTCTTAAGTCTTCAATGCAACCCAGAAGATTACATGGGTGCCAAGCCAACTTCTGGACAGTGTTGCGTCTCTCATTTTGCCCCCTGCCTGTCTGTTGCTGCTCGGACCTGAACTTCACTCCCCGGAGTTGATGCTCATTGATGAAAGTTTGCAGAAAAAGTTCCATTTGAATTCCATTAGATGGCATAGTTGTACTGTGCTAAACATCAGGAGATATTCAGCCAGCATCTGTGGAACGAAGAAACAGCCGAGGCTTTTAGTTCAGATTACGCCGGAGAGCTGGTCGATGTTCAAGGTGCAGCATTTAAAAAGGAACAGGGGAAAGGGGTAAAACACGTAGTTACCATGCATATAGGATATGAGATAGAGGCAGCTGTAAAGTGCTTGATTGGAGAGCAGGATGCGGCTAAATGTCAGGAACCATGGCCGGGATTCTCTGAAAATGCGGCTAAGTGTTGACACTGGCGTAAACACCGGAGTGTTTCATGCCGGCGCCAACAGGCCTCTTGGCCCACAGGGGGCCTGAACGGCGCTGGAGTGCTCTGCGTTGCTCCAGCTGCTGTATGCGACCCTGCATTGCTCGCCGCAGGTCCGCGCATGCGCGCGGCGGACGCTGGCGCCGTGCAACATGGCGGAGCCACACAGCGGGCAGGCGCAGAAAACGGTAGGACCCCCACGGATTGCGCGCACCCGCCAATTAGTGGCCCCTGATTACGGGCCTGGCCGTCATGGAGGCCCCCCCTGGAGTCTGATCCCCCCGACTCCCACCAGGACGGTCAACACGGCCGCGGGTCCCAGTTCCCGCCAGGCGGAACCATGTTAGAACCACGCCGGCGGGAACTCGGCCGGTCGACCGTGGAGAATTACTGCGGGGACCTCTTTCATTGACCCCCCGACTGGTGCCGCATCGACCGCGCGCATACAGCTGGCGGTGATTCTCTGGTCGCCGGAGAAGTACGTCCCGGCGTTGGACCGGCGTCACGGGCCGTCCCAGCGCCAACACCGATTCTCCGAGCTGGCGTGGGCTCAGAGAATCCCGGTCCATATTTGCATTTCGACAAAATAACTCAATGGAATACATGAGGGGAGGAATGAATAGCTAAAGAAGGGAGAGCTAAGTGGAAGAAATAAGCAAAGAGATGCAACTCTGTGTCGAGTTTGCACTTCCTCCTCGTGTGCGCGTGGGTTTCCTCCGGGTGCTCCCATTTCCTCCCACAGTCCAAAGATGTGCAGGTTAGGTGGAGTGGCCATGATCAATGTGTGGGTTTATGGGGATAGAGCGCGGGGAGTGGGCCTGGGTAGAGAGCGATTTCGGATGGATGGTGCAGACTCGATTGGCCAAATAGCCTCCTTCTACACTGCATGGACTTTATGGCTTCTATGAAAATATATCAACACAACTTCCCATGAACAGGCGGAATAACATCAGTTCTGATGAAAGGTATTTGATTTGAAACAATGGCCCAGATATTTACAGGAGAAAACAGGGGGGGATCCTGGTGCAGGAGAGAGATTATGGTTAGGGGTGGTTGAGGGTGTTGTGCACTGTATTGAGACAATGACTTACCATTTACACTCACTGCAGGCAGATATTGCTCAAGTTATTTTACTTACACCTCCCAGCAGAGAGGCAAGCAGAGACAATAACAAAATGCTCAGATCTTACAATATACTACGGGGAGAGGTTGTGGTCAGGCAAGGTTGTTGCTCGAAGGGAGGAGAGAGATGGTGCTCAGGAAGAGAGAGATGGCGATTAGGTGGCGTGGGGGAGGGGAGAAAAAGGTGGTGGTGGTGGGGAGGAGAGAGGTGGTGGTGGGGGTGAGAAGGTGGCTGGGGTGAGGTGGTGGTCATGGGAGAGATCATGGATTTGGAGGGCGATTGGAGTGGGGCACACAGATCCTGGAGTTGATGTGGCATGACAGCAGATTGAGGGAATGTTTACATGTGGGACTGGAGGTAACAATGCTGCTCCTCCTGGCCCACAAACAGTGCTGTAAAAGGCACTGGACTCATGGATCGGGCCCTAATTTCCTCCTTTTACCTGCTGGGTCTCCAGAAGCTCAGAAAACCTGTCTAATCTGAGTTAAAAATAGAAACTCTGCCAAAATGAAGACTTGCTGCATCCTTAAAAAATTCCAATGACTGACCCACTTAGATAAAACTGGAGGAGGGTGGTTTGGAATCAGGTCGGGGCTGTGTGGAGTTGGGTTTTTAAACTTTACCTTCTCGCCTATCTCCAATTCTCAGAGTGGTCCTGAAAGAATATTTACTTCCAAGTGATTTGGTGTAAGTGCAACTTCGATACAAATGACAAAGGAGCTGCTGCTGTTTAATCACCAGTAGCTGGTGAATTTTTTACTTTTGTCTCGAAGGTAGGAACTTGCTGTTACTTTGCTAATTGGTAATTTAAATGAGATAAAACAATTCATTAATAAAGCTAAAATAATTGATTCAATTAGAAAATAGCTGAGTAATTCATCAAATGCTGATGTGGCAGGGCAGGTGGCATATGGGAACTTGCGGAGAGCATCGAGAATCCACAACTTCTAAATTAAAAAAAAATTATAATTTTAGAGTACCCAATTCTACTTTTTCCAATTAAGGGGTAATTTAGCAAGGCCAATCCACCTACACTGTGTGATGTTCTTTGCTTTATGGATGAGGATTGCTTCAAAGTGTGGTGTAGTGTCTCACAAAAAACATAAGCTAGGGCAGCACGGTAGCATGGTGGTTTGCATAAATGCTTCACAGCTCCAGGGTCCCAGGTTCAATTCCCGGCTGGGTCACTGTCTGTGTGGAGTCTGCACGTCCTCCCCGTGTGTGCGTGGGTTTCCTCCGGGTGCTCCGGTTTCCTCCCACAGTCCAAAGATGTGCGGGTTAGGTAGATTGGCCATGCTAAATTGCCCGTAGTGTCCTTAAAAGTAAGGTTAAGGGGGGGGTTGTTGGGTTACGGGTATAGGGTGGATACGTGGGTTTGAGTAGGGTGATCATTGCTCGGCACAACATCGAGGGCCGAAGGGCCTGTTCTGTGCTGTACTGTTCTATGTTGGGCAGCACGGTAGCATGGTGGTTAGCATAAATGCTTCACAGCTCCAGGGTTCCAGATTCGATTCCCGGCTGGGTCACTGTCTGTGCGGAGTCTGCACATCCTCCACGTGTGTACGTGGGTTTCCTCCGGGTGCTCCGGTTTCCTCCCACAGTCCAAAGATGTGCAGGTTAGGTGGATTGGCCATGCTAAATTGCCCGTAGTGTCCTAAAAAGTAAGGGGGGGGGGGGGCGGTTGTTGGGCTACGGGTATAGGGTGGATACCTGGGTTTGAGTAGAGTGATCATTGCTCGGCACAACATCGAGGGCCGAAGGGCCTGTTCTGTGCTGTACTGTTCTATGTTCTATGTTCTATGATTTGAACAAAGGCAATTTATTAAAACTACAACTAAATAGATTTGACTAAGATATAAAAGATGATAAATAAACTAAACTATGATTCTATCTACAGAGCTTCTGAAAACACGACTAGTCTCTATCTCGCCTAATCACCTACTCCCAGGATCACGTGATCCGTGTGTATGCGCCTGATCGCCATCTAGCGGTTGGATGCATTTACATTAAATTGTTAACCTTTCATTAACTTTACAATATACATATTGTCACACCCTGCACATCTTTGGGTTGTGGGGTTGAGACCCACGCAGACTTGAGGAGAATGTGCAACCTCCACATGGACAGTGACCCGGGCCCAGGATCGAACCCGGATCCTCGGCGCCATGACACAGCAGTGCTAATCACTGCGTCACCATGTCGCCCGAGAATCCGCAGCTTGAGCAACGTAGGCTCAGCATTGTTGAATTAAAGTCTGAGTTGTCAGCATTACGAGGCATCAGGACGGGGAGGCAGCGGGTTTATTTCATGGACTACTGGCACCAGTACTGGGGGGAAAGGGAGTTGTTCCACTGGGACCGGCTCCACTTAAACCAGGATGGCATTAATGACCTGCCGAATTGTATAATAAGGACACTATATGGTGCTTTAGACTATATAAAGTGGACTCCAGTGATAGCGATGTGCTGAATAGTTGCACGAAAGGTGGCTCTCCACTAGAAACTTCAACTTAGGTCCTTTTAACCTGGGAATTGACCATCAAACCAACAACGCCCCTCTCCCCCAATTCCACCCTCATCCAAAACAATCAACCACCTGAGGAACTGCCCTCAAATCCACCAGGGAGCAGAAAAGACGATAAGAGCAGCAAGAGTCTGGAGAGAAAAGGGCAGCACCGTGGCGCAGTGGTTAGCCCTGCTGTCTCACGGCGCCGAGGCCCCAGGTTCGATCCCGGCTCTGGGTCACTGTCCGTGTGGAGTTTGCACATTCTCCCCATGTTTGCATGGGTTTCGCCCCCCCGAACTCAAAGATATGCAGGGTAGGTGAATTGACCATGCTAAATTGCCTCTTAATTGGAAGAAATGAATTGGGCATTCTAAATTTATAAAAAGAGAGAGAAAGGCCCAGACTGCAGATACAAGGAGGTGAAGCAGAGCAGGAAATGGCGGATTGGAAGGGATCGCCAGCCCATTCACTGTCAGGGCAGCGCATGAAGCTCTGAGCACAAGAACATCTCAAACTTAGGGACTCCATTAAGGAGGACCCCATAGGGTGACAAGATGGCGCAGTTGTTAGCAGTGCTGCCTCACAGTGCTGAGGACCCATGATCGATCCCGGCCCTGGTCACTGTCCGTGCGGAGTCTGCACGTTCTCCCCGTGTCTGCTTGGGTTTCCTCTGGGTTTCCTCCCACAGTCCAAAGACGTGCGGGTTAGGTGGATTGGCCACGATAAATTGCCCTTAGTGACCAAAAAAGAAAAAAGTTTAGGAGGGGTTACTGGGTTATGGGGATCGGGTGGAAGTGAGGGCTTAAGTGGGTCGGTGCAGACCCGATGGGCCGAATGGCCTCCTTCTGCACTGTATGTTCTATATAAACTCTATGTACAGAGTATGTGGATTGGCCACACTAAAGTGCCCCTAAAGTGGAAAAAATAAGACTTGGATTCTCTAAATTTCTTAAAAAAACAAAATAAAGGGGACTTCCGGTGACGGCGAGCGGGAGGCAGCCGTGCGTTGGAGAGCACCCATTCGGGAACGGCATTGTCGGGGATTGACGCCTGGTCCTAGGGGCAGCAAAGGCGGTAAAGGTCAGGGGAAAGCTCAGGGAAGGGATATGTCGAGGATCAGTAAAAAAAACGGCCGTGAAAACAGCTGAAAGTCCTTCAGGGAGTAGAAAGGTCACCGCGGGGTCGGTAAAGAAAATGGAGGCTGAAGCACCAGGGGAGGCCGCATTGTTTACGGCTGAAGAAATAACTAAGGTGATGGCTGCGGAATTCGAAAGGCAGTTTACAAAATACATGGAGACAATGAGGAAGGAGATGAGTGAGGTTTTGAGTGTGCTGGTGGAGGAGGCAATTTCCCCGGTGACGACGGCGGTGGCGAGCGCAATGGCGGGGGTGCGGGAGCAAGGGGAGGCGCTGAAGGAAGTGGAGGAGACATTATTGCAGCACGGTGATCAACTTACCTCGAAGGGGAAGGAGATGCGGAAGGTGCTGGAGATTAACAAGGATCTGTGAGGAAAAATGGAAGGCCTGGAAAACAGCTCCAGGCGACAGAATTTGAGGATTGTTGGGCTGCCCGAAGGAGTTGAAGAGCCGATGCGACTGAGTATTTTGCCGCGATGCTGGCGAAACAATTGGGGGAAGGGGGAGGATCCATCCCGATATGAACTGGATCGGGCTCATCGGTCGTGGAGACCTGTACCAAAGGGGAGTGAGCCGCCAAGGGTAGTGACTCTGTGCTTCCGTAGGTACAGTGTGAAGGAGAAGGTCCTGTGCTGGGCCAAGCAGAAGTGGGTGGTGCAGTGGGCTGGAGCTGGTATACGTGTATACCAGGACTTTACGGTGGAGCTGGCGAGGAGGCGGGCTGCTTTCAACTGGGTGAAGAGGGCACTGTATATTAGCAAGGTGCAGTGCGGCATTGTATATCCAGCGAAGCTGAGGGTGACCTACAAGCTCAAGGACTTTTATTTTGGAATGGCAGAAGCAGCGGAGAAGTTTGCGAAGGCAGAAGGACTGTAGCAGAACTGAGAAATTAAGAAATGGCCATGTGCCGATGTAACCTCATGACTGTATTTTCTTCTTTTTCTTTTTTTGTTTCACTGCGTGTGGGTGTATGGGCTAAAGGAGCCAATGTTATATATATTTGGACAAGGGAAGTGATGGGACTTTCACTTGAAGTGAGGGCTCTTTGGGGGTGTGGTAATACCACTGTATATATATGTGTGTGCCTCTATTAGGGGATGTACAATAGTACCTGCTATTACAGGTTTGTCGGTAAGCCCCTGCATAGTTTGTCGGTAAGCCCCTGCCGGCTAGCTCCCCCCACAGGAGCAGTATAAATATCCATGAGGTCTCCTGAGCTGCCATTTTACAGCTCCACTTGAGGGAACAACATCCCACGGTAATAAAGCCTCTTTTGTACCGTATCGTGTTTCTGTGTGCAATTGTTAGCGCATCAATTTATTACCGTGAGATTTCCCTAATCATGGACATCAGAATAAAACCCGACCGCCTGCAGCTGGATCCGCAATCGCCAAACGCCAGGAAAGACTTTAACCACTGGCTGGCTGTCTTTGAGGCCTACATCACCTCCGCGGACCCTGCACCATCGGAGGCTCAGAAGATACAACTCCTTTACTCCAGACTGAGCTCCAGCGTGTTCCCGCTGATACAGGACGCGCCGACCTATGCCCGTGCTATGGAACTGCTCAAAGAAAATTATGTCCAGTCGACTAACACTCTGTTTGCGAGGCACGGACTCTCCACTCGCGTCCAGCAACCGGGTGAGTCGATTGAGGACTTCTGGCGGGCCCTTATCCCTCTAGTACAGGACTGTGAGTGTTAGGCCTTCTCGGCTACGGAACATTCGAATCTCCTCATGCGAGATGCTTTTGTGACGGGTATTGCATCGGACCCCATCCGGCAATGACTGCTGGAAGGGGCCGCGCTCGATCTAGCAGCGACAAAGACTTTAGCGCTCTCTATGATGGCCGCTTCCCGTAACGTGTAGTCCTACCCCGCGCGCCGCGCGGCCCACCCATCCTACCCCTTGTGGACCCCGCTACCGACTCCCCCGACTGGGGCCGCTACCGCGCAGTATGCCTGCGCTACTCGCCATACCGTGCACCCTGGGGGTCCCCGCTGCTACTTCTGCGGCCAACAGAAGCACCCCCGCCAGCGCTGCCCGGCCCGCGCCGCGACCTGCAAATCTTGTGGCAAGAAAGGCCACTTTGCAGCGGTGTGTCAGGCCCGCGCTGTTGCCTCTATCGCGCCCGACCTCTCCCCCTCTCCCCAGCCGATCCTCCCCAGCCGATCGCAGCTCCCGGGGCCACATGCGATCAGTGGGTGCTGCCATCTTTCACCGTCCCCGCAATGTGCACACCATGGGCGCCGCCATCGTGTCCTGCCCCCTCAACGTGCGCTGCATAGGTGGCACCATTTTCTTCCCCGCAGGTACTCCGGATGGCGCCATTTTGTCCTCCCCTCGGGACTGGATCACGGGACCCGGGTCGCTGCCACTACGCATCGGAATCTTCGGACTCTTCGGACGATCGCCCTCTGCTTGCCTCCATGACGCTCGACCAATCCCATCCTCGCAACCTGGCCACCGCTTCAACGACGGTGCTCATCAACGGCCACGCGACCTACTGCCTACTTGACTCCGGGAGCACCGATAGCTTCATTCATCCGGACACGGTAAGGCGCTGCTCCCTCGTGGTCCATCCCGCCTCCAGCGGATCTCCCTGTCCTCCGGATCCCTCTCTGTCCCGATCCGGGGCTTCTGTCTGGTCAGACTCACCGTACAAGGCGTGGAATTCAGCCGTTTCCGCCTGTACGTTCTCCCCAACCTCTGTGCAACACTTTTACTGGGACTGGACTTCCAATGTAACCTCCAGAGCCTCACCCTCAAATTCGGCGGACCCTTACCCCCCACTCACCATTTGCAGCCTCACGACCCTCAAGGTTGACCCTCCCTCTCTCTTTGCCAATCTGGCTGCAGATTGCAAACCCGTCACCACCCGGAGCAGACGGTACAGCACCCAGGACAAGACCTTCATCAGGTCTGAAGTCCAGCGGCTGCTTACGGAGGGTATATTCGAGGCCAGCAATAGCCCCTGGAGAGCTCAAGTGGTGGTGTTAAAACTGGGGAGAAACACAGGATGGTCGTGAACTACAACCAAACCATCAACCGGTACACGCAGCTCGACGTGTACCCCCTCCCTCGCATATCTGATATGGTCAATCAGATTGCGCAGTACCGGGTCTTCTCAACAATTGACCTGAAATCCGCCTACCACCAGCTCCCCATCCGTAAATCGGACCGTCCATACACTGCCTTCGAGGCGGACGGTCGCCTCTATCAATTCCTTAGGGTTCCCTTCGGTGTCACTAAGGGGTCTCGGTCTTTCAACGAGAAATGGACCGAATGGTTGACCGGTACGGACCGCGGGCCACGTTTCCGTACTTAGATAACGTCACCATCTGCAGCCACGACCAGCAGGACCATGACGCCAACCTTGCCAAATTTATCCACACCGCATCTCTCCTCAATCGACCTTATAACAAGGAGAAGTGCGTATTCAGCACAGACCGCTTAGCCATCCTCGGCTACGGAGTCCAAAACGGACTACTGGGGCCCGATCCCGACCGCATGCGCCCCCTCATGGAGCTTCCCCTCCCCCACTGCCCCAAGGCTCTCAAATGATGCCTAGGGTTATTTTCTTACTACGCCCAGTGGGTCCCACAATACGCGGACAAGGCCTGCATACTGATCCAGTCCACGCAATTTCCCCTCGCGGCCGAGGCACAAACGGCCTTCGCCCGTATTAGAGCAGACATAGCCAAGGCCGGTATGCATGCAGTAGATGAGACACTGCCCTTCCAAGTAGAGAGCGACGCTTCAGATGTCGCCCTTGCCGCCACTCTAAACCTGGCAGGCAGACCCGTGGCATTCTTTTCCCGCACTCTCCATGCCTCTGAAATTCGACATTCCTCAGTTGAGAAGTAGGCCCAGGGTATCGTTGAGGCGGTGCGGCACTGGAGGCATTACCTGGCTGGCAGGAGGTTCACCCTACTCACTGACCAACGGTCGGTTGCCTTCATGTTCAGCAACACGCAACGGGGCAAGATCAAAAACGATAAAATCTTGCGGTGGAGAATCGAGCTCTCCACCTATAATTACGAGATCTTGTATCACCCCGGCAAGCTCAACGAGCCCCCAGACGCCCTCTCCCGAGGTACATGTGCCAGCACACAAGTGAACCAGCTCCGTGCCTTGCACGAGAGCCTTTGCCATCCGGGGGTCACTCGTTTGTACCACCTAATCAAAGCCCGCAATCTACCCTACTCCATCGAGGAAGTACGGACAGTCACCAGAGACTGCCAGGTCTGTGTGGAGTGCAAGCCGCACTTCTACCGGGCAGACCGCGCTCGCCTGGTGAAAGCGTCCCACCCCTTTGAACGCCTCAGCGTGGATTTCAAAGGGCCCCTCTCCTGAATTCTCTAGGTTCCCCTTCGCCATCCCATGCCCGGATATGACGTCTGCCACCGTCATCAAGGCCCTCGATTCCATATTCGCTCTGTTCGGTTTCCCCGACTACAACCACAGTGACAGGGGATCCTCATTCATGAGTGATGAGCTGCGTCATTTCCTGCTCAGCAGGGGTATCACCTCCAGCAGGATGACCAGCTACAACCCCCGGGGAAACGGGCAGGTAGAAAGGGAGAACGGGACGGTATGGAGGGCCGTCCAGCTGGCCCTACGGTCCAGGAACCTCCCAGCCGCGCGTTGGCAGCAGGTCCTCCCTGACGCACTACACTCCATCCGGTCACTGCAGTGCATCGCTACTAACAACACACCCCATGAAAGGTGTTTTTACCTTCCCTAGGAAGTCTATATCTGGGGTGTCGCTCCCGACGTGGCTCGCAGCTCCGGGGCCAGTCCTACTTCGTAGGCATGTCAGACTCCACAAGGTGGACCCTCTGGTGGACAGGGTACGCCCGCTCCACGCAAACCCCCAGTATGACTACGTGGAGTTCCCCGACGGCCGCCAGGATACAGTCTCGCTCAGGGACCTGGCTCCCTCGAGTGCCGATCCCACGCCCACATACCTCCCACGCCCATGCACCACCCTCCTTTTCCCCGGCGCCCCCAACATCAGCCCCACCAGGTCCATCCCTCGTTCCCCTGCCCACACTAGAGGACATGGATGATTTTGGCTCACTCCCGGAGTCGTCCCGCCACTGGCCAGCACCAACACCGCCGCCACCGATGCCGTCGACGCCGATACCACCTGTGCAGATGTCGCCACCGCTGCTGCGTCGGTCTCAGCGAACCGTCAGACCACCGGACAGACTCAACCTATGACGGGCACCAGGTTGCAAGATGGACACCTGATTTTTTTCTCCCCCCCCTGTAAATAAATCACTGCTTATGTATTATAGTCACCCCGCCGGACTCATTCTTAACAGGGAGTGAATGTGGTAATACCACTGTATATATATGTATGCGCCTCTATTAGGGGATGTACAATAGTGCCGGCTATTACAGGTTTGTCGGTAAGCCCCTGCATAGTTTGTCGGTAAACCCCTGCCGGCTAGCTCCACCCACAGGAGCAGTATAAATATCCATGAGGTCTCCTGAGCTGCCATTTTACAGCTTCACTTGAGGGAATAACATCTCATGGTAATAAAGCCTCTTTTGTACCGTTTAGTGTTTCTGTGAGCAATTGTTAGCGCATCGGTGGGTAGGTGGATATGCGGGGTTTGTGTGCTAAAAGGGGATATCTGGGCTTTCCTAGGGTTGGGCAAGGGGGAAAGGGACCCGGGCGGGAGCCTCCACACTGGCCGGTTTAAGCTGGCCAGTGAATGGGAGTGAGGTGGGGGGAGGGGCTGCAGCCATCGGAGTCTGGTAGAACAGAGTGATCGGATTGTCTAGCTCAAGACAGAAGTGACAACATTGGTGGCAGCCCAGGGAGAGCTCAAGGCAAAGGGGGAAGACCAGGAAAATAGGTCTCGCCACCAGAGTATCAGGATCATCGAGCTACTTGAGTGCACAGAGGGCAGAAGCCCAATGGGATACATAGCGCAGACGCCAGGGAAGCTGGTCAGGGGAGAAAGCTTCCCCAAACCCCCAGAGGTGGACAGGACCCACAGGGCGTTCCGACAAAGGCCCAAAACAGGAGAAAAATGGGCGATCACTGCAAAGCTTCACAGGTTCCAGAACAGGGAGCGAGTTCTGAACTGGGCGGGCAGCACACGGTCCTGCAATTGGGAAGGGCATACGATCCACAGATAGCAGGACATCAGGGCCGACCTGGCCAAGCAATGGGCTGGGTTCGGCAGAGCCACGCCGACCCTATTTAAGGGCTGCACCCAGCAAGACTCTGGGTGACATATGGCAACAAGGAGAATTATTTCCACATGTCAGGAGAAACAGATTCAGAAGGACTGGCTGGGAAGACAGTAATAATGGAAGAGAATTCCTGTCAGGGAACATCCCTCCGAGCACTGGCCATGTCCCCATTGCCATTTCCCCCAGCCAGGTATTCAGGAAGCCCAGTGGTAGTGGCCATGTTGAGAACCAACTTATACACCACTTCAGTCTGGTCGCAATGTTCACCATGGCCCCCATCAGCAAGAACCAGAAATTCACCCACGCAATAATGGACGCCTCCTTTAAAAGCTGGAGGCAGAATGAAGGGACACTGATGGTAGGGAACCTGTACATAGCCGGAAAGATAGTGACTTTGGGGAAATTCACAACATGTTCCGGCTCATGAAAGGAAACGAGCTCTGACACATGCAGATAAGGAGCTTCCTCCGAAAGAAAACAGCAACATACCCCCAGCTACCTGGACATTCTCTACTGGACAGACTTCTGACCGCGGGTGAATGAGGCGACAGTAGCTGTGCGGGCATTAACGGACAACTATTAGAGGAAGTATGGTCACCACTGGAAGATACACAGGAAAAATGGGAGGAAGAGCAGGGCATGGAGATAGGGGGAGGACTCTGTATTGAAGCACTGCACAGGCGAACTCCACCTCCTCATGCACAGGGTTGAGACTAACGCAACTAAAGGTAGGGCTCTCTTAAGGACTCCCGTGAGCAGGTTCTTCCTGAAGGTGGGGACAAATGCGGATGGTGGCAGGGAGGCCCGGCCACTCACACCCACATGTTCTAGTCTTGCCCCAGACTCATCGAGTCCTGTTCAGCCTGTTTCAAGGCCAAGTCCCCGCTTGTGAGAGTGAGGGTGGAGCCATGTCCAATTGCGGCGGTCTGCGGGGTATCAGAACAGCCAGAAGAGAGGGGAGAGGGGCAGACACCCTAGCCTTTGCCCCCCTGATCGCCCGCCGAAGACTCCTGCTCGACTAGAGATCAGCAACGCCACCCAAGGACACAGACTGGCTGTCCAACTTGGCAGAATTCCTTAAGTTGGGAAAAATAAAATTCTTCATTCAGGGACCGGAAGAAGGCTTCCACAACACGCGGAGGCTGTTCACCAACCTATTCCAAGACCTGTTTATGACCACAAATCAATAGGAGGGATGCGGGGGGGGGGGGGGGGGGGGGGGGGGGTGGAGAGAAGGGGGGTGGGGGAGGAATGGACAATGGAAGGAAAAATGAAAGGGGGGTGGAACGCGGTGAGGAGAGAGGACATCAAGCAAAGCCCAGGGCTAGTAGGGAGCCACAAGGGACAAGCAGCAGGGACGCAGATGGGTATGACCCCAACAGCAATGGCAAGACACGCCCAGGTGACACCACATACATCTCCGGTATGTCCTAATACCAGGAGGCAGCATGTACATCATTACAATAGCACGGTTGCGGCAACCGATCACCAGGGCCACAAAAATAGGGTCCCCATGCCTGTACATAGGTTACTTTTGGATGTAAACCCGTTTGTTGTTTATCTCTTTTTTTAAATTTTCTTCCCTCTTTGGATTCCCAATTTTGTAGGTTCCTCTTTATTGTGTGTTATTAGCCCTGGCGAATGTTATTATAAATAAATGTAAACCCACTAAAAGTATTTTTTTAAGCTGTATAAATGGCTGGTGGACGAGGGCAGAGAGAAGTCAGGAACGAGTAAATTCAACAGGAGAAAGGCAAATGCCAGGGTTATAGAGCAGATTAATGCTTGGCATTAAAATAAGCAGAGTGGTTCAGGAAGAGACAGTGAGAGTAACAAATATAATAGGGATTGGTCACAAAGGTGAGGCCAGAAGAAAATGAGAAAGAGCTAAAACTAAAGACAATTGTCCAGATCTTCTGGTCTTTGGGTAGTCATGTGGGATGGTAATAGGGCAGAGTGGGTAATATGTGTGGGTAAGGAGGTAGGACCATCCTTAGTGAACATGGCTCCATGTTAGATATGAAGATCCTAGTCTAACTCCTGCGTAACTGTACAATCGAACGGACGGCACGGTGGGGCAGTGATTAGCACTGTTGCTTATCAGTGTCGAGGACCCTGGTTCGATCCCAGCCTCAGGTCACTGTCCGTGTGGAGTTTGCACATTCTCCCCGTGCCTGCATAGGTCTCACCCCCATAACCCAAAGATGTGCAGGTAGGTGGATTGGCCACGCTAGATTGCCCCTTAATTCAAAAAAAATAATTGGGCACTTTAAATTTAAAAAAATTGTAGAATTGAACTCCCAATCACTAATACTGACCGCTCCTGACTCCTCACGTGATTTCCAACTCTCCCCGAACCCACCGACTTCCCTCCCAGACCTGGCAAGCCACCACCACCTGACCTGTCCCAGATCTCCCGGCTAAACCCCACAACCACCAGATTCCCCCCACCGACTCGGCCTGACTCAACCTCACCACCCTTCCTCCTTACCCACTCACACTCCCCACACTACCACCTTACCAACCCACTTTATCCACCCTATGCTTTACCCACCTTTCCCCCTTACCTACCCACTTTACCCACCCTACCCTTTAATTCACCTTTCCCCCTTACTGACCCACTTTACCTATCCACCCTACCCTCTTACCCACCCACATTACCCACATACCTCCTTACCTACCCTTACCCCATATAGCCTTCCCCCTTACCAACCCACATTACCCATCTTGCCCCCTTACCCACTTACTGAATCAACCCTGCCTCCTTATAATTCCTACCTCCTTACCAATCCTACCCCTTCACCCATCCTATCCCTGTACCCACCTAACATGCTTTCCTACCCTACCAACTTAACTTACCCACCATGCCACCTTAGCTACCTTACCCCTTTACCCATCCTATCCCCTCTTTACCAACCCTATCTACTTTTACTTATCCTACCCCTTTACCCACCCTATTCCCTTACCTATCCCCCCCTTACTCACCCTAAACCCTCACCTAATTCATGCACTTTCTCCCTTACCTTCCCTTACCTTACCCACGTAACCCTAACCCTAAAGCATGCTATGCACCCTACGTGCTTAAACACGTACCTTCTCTCCGTAGCTTTGCAATGAAGCTTTTGGGCATTTAAACTCTTTACTTACCATAATACAGCAACTAAAAATGGGGTGTGGCTTCTGTGCAGGTTTCCTCTTAGGGGGCAGCACGGTAGCACAGTGGTTAGCACTGTGGCTTCACAACAGTTCGCTACCCCGCTGAGTCACTGTCTATGAGGAGTCTGCACGTTCTCCCCATGTCTGCGTGGGTTCCCTCCGGGAGATCCGGTTTCCTCCCACAGTCGA
Source organism: Scyliorhinus canicula (assembly GCF_902713615.1). Classification (NCBI taxonomy): domain Eukaryota; kingdom Metazoa; phylum Chordata; class Chondrichthyes; order Carcharhiniformes; family Scyliorhinidae; genus Scyliorhinus; species Scyliorhinus canicula. Next base: position 22,500,963 of record NC_052166.1, on the reverse strand, counting down.
AAGACGTGCAGGTTAGGTGGATTGACCATGCTAAAATTGCCCTTAATGTCCAAAAAGGTTAGGAGGCGTTATTGGGTTACTGGCATAGGGTGGAAGTGAGGACTTAAAGTGGGGTGGTGCAGCCTCGATGGGCCGAATGGCCTCCTTCTGCACTCTATGTTCTATGCTCCCTCAAGTTCTGTTGAGTCAGTTTGAAAGGATCCTCCACTGCCGGAAGATTGCCCAGAAAAACAGAAATGAAAATGAAAAATGAAATGAAAATCGCTTATTGTCACAAGTAGGCTTCAATGAAGTTACTGTGAAAAGCCCCTAGTCGCCACATTCCGGCGCCTGTTTGGGGGGGCTGCTACGGGAATCGAACCGTGCTGCTGGCCTGCTTGGTCTGCTTTAAAAGCCAGCGATTTAGCCCTGTGAGCTAAACCAACCCCAGAAGAAGGTAAATGTGTTTTTTTGTCTGGTTAGCTTCAGGAATAGGGGGTTCTGATCAGGAACAGATACCTTGGGCCAATATCATATCTGACTGCGCGAAGCATTTGCAGAAAATTAGATACATTAGAGATTACTATGTGTATGTAATCTAGTAGCCATTATGGAGGTTTAATTACAGAGTCACCAAAGTTGGGAACTAAAATTTATAGGATATTTAACTTTTTGAAGGGATATGTTAAATGGAAAAGGAATAGGGGTAGTAGCCCTGATCATAAACCATGGGGATAAAGACGGTCAAGAGAAAGGATCGTAGCTCAAGGAATCAAGAATTGGAATCAGTTTGAGTGGAGCTAAGAAACTGCAAAGGGCAGAAAATATTAATGGGAATTATTTATAGGTCCCCTTCGAATAAATGTAGCACAGGGCAAGGTATAAATCAGGAAATTAGAAGTGCATGTAATAGGGGTAACACAGTAAATGTGGGTGACTTTGATCTTTATATAGATTGGGCAAACCAAATTTGCAGTAATAATGTGGAGAGAAAGTTCATAGGATATATATACAAGATAGTTTTCCAGATTAGTATGTTTTTAAAATAAATTTGGAGTACCCAATTCATTTTATTTCCAATTAAGGGGCAGTTTTGCGTGGCCAATCCACCTACCCTGCACATCTTTGGGTTTGGGGGCCGAAAACCACGGAAACACGGGGAGAATGTGCAACCTCCACACGGACAGTGACCCAGAGCCGGGATCGAACCTGGGACCTCGGCGTCGCTGTGCTACCGTGCTGCCCCTCTAGATTAGTATGTTGAGGCACTCAGGATCAGATTATTGCTCGATCTACTATTTTGCAATAGGAAGAAATTAGTCAATAATCTTGTAGAAAATGGGGCCGTTAGGCAAGAGTGATGGCATTCTGAAAGCTGGTCACGCCCGCTGGGCCCTTCTTCCCGCGCTCGGGAAAGCCGCGACCGATGGCCCGTGACCCTCCCAACCGGCGCGACCCTGAGTTTGAAAATGGCTGGTCTAAGATTAAGCGTCATTCAGGTAAACTATATTGCGATGAAGATAGGGCTTGTTTCCATTTCCAGCATTTGAGCCTGGCAGCTGTGCAAGTGTGAGTGTCAGGTGCGTCACACCTTGGCTTCTCAATTATGAGAACTAGGACAGAGGAAGAACGATGCTATTTAAAACTTTCTGAGTAGAGGATGTTCAGTACACCAAGGACTCTGTGTATCTCTCTCTCTCTTTCTCTCTCTTTTTCCAAGAAAAATGATCCAAATCCTTGCTACCGATTGTTTTTTTATACTCAGGTTTTCATGTCTCTGGCTTACCCGACAGGAGAGTATGAAATAAGGACGGAAGTGACAGGTTCCTGACTGCCCCCCACCAGGACTTGTGTGTCTTTTGTAGAATAGTGATCAACAATCTGCTAAAGGTGGTGATAGACCCTCAGATAAGCACAGACCATCATTTGTATCCATTAACTAAACAATTATGGGCTAGAGGTCTGCAATATCCCGCACGGTGCCTATGGAATGGGAATGCTTGTCTTCCCCGTGCTCCTTACAGAGCGCGAGCTCCCCCGCTAAGGGGGAGTGTATATAACTCCCAGTGTATATAAGGTCGCCAGTAAGGCACCGACAAGGGAAGTACGCAGTAAGAATCTACCGGGGATTGCAAATAAAACTTTGTTCTTACTTTTTTAAAATAAATTTAGATTAGCCAATTATTATTTCCAATTAAGGGGCAATTTAGCGTGGCCAATCCACCTACTCTGCACATTTTTGGGTTGTGGGGGCGAAACCCACCCACCCACGGGGAGAATGTGCAAACTCCACACGGACAGTGACCCAGAGCCGGGATCGAACCTGGGACCTCAGCGCTGTGAGGCGGTTGTGCTAACCACTAGGCCACCGTGCTGCCCTGTTCTTACTTTTACTTGGTTTAGACGCCTGTGTCCTTACTAAAAGGCCGAGGAAGAAACACGACAATAGATCCCGATCGGCTGGGTATTTTAAGAATCCAGCGTCCAGATTATCCTCTTTAAACAGGCAGACCCCCGTGGCAAAATGCCTGCCTGTCCTTGTTCACACATGAATAATCCATGTTTGAGCAGCATGAGGAGTGTAGAAAGGTACAAATCCCATCCCTGCCAACTGCCTGCTCTAACAGGAGCATGCATCAAAGATATTTTTCCACCTCTTGACCTGACATTTCGATTCCAGTGTGTAATTTTCAGGTGGTCCTATTTTATTTTGAAAGTGATTGCTCTCCTGAGAGGTTGTCACTCTCTGAGGTGACAGGCCCACAGAATGATGGGGCTCTTTGGCCTCCAGCTTTAAGAGCATTATGTAAGAGCTGTGTCTGTCATTATTAAACATTTATATGTACTGAATGTGGAGGGCTTGTGTTCTGCCCACGCGGATGACTGGTCGGGAGGGCGGTGTTGAAAGTAGAGTCTTTCATGGTGCTCTGACGTCTCGGCCGCATTGGGCAGGTTCCCTGCTGCAGCCTCTCTTTTCAGCTTCCTTTGGCCTCATTCTGTTCACTCGACCCAAATCCAATTGCTCCTGTTAAAAAGCAACCACCCAGAAAGAGAATTATATAGAAACACTCCAACATTTCATCGACTGCTCGACTACATCCCCCTCCTCTGCGACCTCTGCCCCTCAGGCGGACAGGAACATCGCATCCTTGAGCTATATCAGCGTCCCTTCATCAACGCTGGGTCAGTACATTGGGATTTTATACTTAATGTCGGGATGGCGGGGTGGCACAATGGCAGCACAGTTACCTCACAGCGCCAGGGACCTGGGTTCAATTCCAACCGTCTGTATGGAGTTTGCACACTCTCCCTGTGTCTGTATGGGTTTCCTGCGGGTGCTCCGGTTTCCTCCCACAGTCAAACTGTGCTACCGTGCCACTCTAATAAAAATAAAATTAATTTCCAAAATATATCTTTTCCCCTCATTTTATCCCCCATTGCCAGTGAAACGTCTTGCTGGACCCGAAGTTCTGTCTGCCAGTCCAGCTCACCCAAGCGGCAGTGTGAGCCTGAACAGCGGGTTTTTGACAGGGTATTCAACTTCACAACTGAATCTGGTCCTATTCCCCCTCCTCAGCGGTGGTTGCTGACTAGTGATTGCGAGCTGCTGCCTAATTCCAGGACGCTTCAGTCAATTATAACTATTGTGCCCGTTCTCAGACTAGCCAACACAGTCTGGGTATTTAACCTGGAACCTTCCACACTGTTTGGCTTTCTTACTGTACACTGCTGTTTACACCAAGTGAGCCATCAAAGGGTCTGGATTCAAGGTGTAACAGAAGAATCAGAGTTCCATGCGTGTGTTGAATTTGAGGTCATTGCAAATGGCTTGACCCCGCGCTTCTTCTCTGATCGAGTCACCCACTCCCACCCCATTATCTCAGGTTTCCTTCAAATATTTCCCTGCCTCCTATTTCTCATATACATGCTGCAGCTTGGCCACATCATCCAAAATCCCAGTTCACCCCCTTCATTCTCTCCACGTTTTCAGACGCCGGGTGGGAGAATCGCGGACGTGCTGGGCGATTCCCACCACGCCGTCCTGGCACCCACACGTGATTCTCTCAGCCCCCCCCCAAAATGGCGTGCTGCGTTTCACGACAAGCCGCTCAGAGAAACGGCGCTCGCCGTTTGTAGCAGGCGAGCGGCGATTCTCCGGCCTGGATGGGCCGAGCGGCCTGCCCAATCCGACGGGTTCCCGCCAGTGCCGTCCACACCTGGTTGCTGCTGACGGGAACAGCGCGGGAACGCTGGGGGGGGGGGGGTGGCCTGTGGGGGGGGGGGGGGGGGGGGGGGGGGGGGGGCGGCCTGTGGGGGGGGGGGGGGGGAGTGGGAGGGAGGATCGAGCACCAGCTCAGTAGGGGTCTGGCCCGCAATTGGTACCCACCGATCGGCAGGCCGGCGTCTCTAAAGGACGCACTCTTTTTCCTCCGCCGCCCCGCAAGATCAATTCTCCATGTCTTGCAGGGCGCCCGCGGGGAGGACGGCAACCGTGCATGCGCGGGTGACGTCATTTAAGCGCCGCCGGCCGCATCATTTACACGGCGCCGCTTTGACGCGGCGCCAAGGCCCGCCGCGCGTAATTGACGCGGCACCGCTCCTAGCCCCCTGGGGGTGGGAGAATAGGGGGCGAGGAGCGGCGTCCGACGCCGGAGTGAAACACTCCGGTTTTTACTCCGGCGTCGGCACTTAGGGCGCAATTCTCCGCACTCACAACGGTGCGGAGAATAGCGGGGTTCGTAAAATTTTACAGCCACACTAGTCTGACGCCCTCCCGCTATTCTCGCCACCCCCCCACGCCCGACTCCCGATACGAATCGCTGCCGCCGTTTTTTTACGGCCAGCAGCGATTCTCAGCTGGCCCGGGCCGAGTTCCCAGCCCTTTACGGCTGTTTTTACGAACGGCAAACACACCTGGTCTGGCCGTTCGTAAAAACGCCCGTAAAGATACAGACCCATATCTCTGCTGAATGCAGACGCCAAAATACTGGCCAAAATCCTAGCCAAAAGGCTAGAAGACTGTGTACCTGAGGTGGTCACAGAGGACCAGACGGGCTTTGTCAAAGGTAGACAGCTGACCGCGAACATCAGGCGCCTGCTGAACGTGATAATGACCCCCTCCGGGGAGAGAACACAAGAGGTGATCGTCTCCCTGGACGCAGAAAAGGCCTTCGACAGAGTCGAATGGATATACCTCATAGAGGTACTGGAGCGGTTCGGGCTTGGAACAGGGTTCACAGCTTGGGTAAAGCTCCTGTACAACGCTCCCATGGCGAGTGTACAGACCAACAATACCAACTCCCAATACTTCCAGCTGCACAGGGGCACCAGACAAGGATGCCCACTGTCCCCGCTGCTGTTCGCACTAGCAATCGAACCGCTAGCAATCGCGCTCAGGGCAGCAAAAAATTGGAGGGGGATCCGAAGGGGAGGTAGAGAGCACAGAGTCTCACTCTATGCGGATGATCTGCTCCTCTATATCTCGGACCCACAAAGCAGCATGGACGGAATCATCGCGCTCCTGAAAGAGTTTGGAGCCTTCTCGGGCTACAAACTCAACATGAGCAAAAGTGAGATCTTCCCATTACACCCGCAAGGGGGGGGGGGGGGCAGCACTAAAGGGGCTGCCGTTCAAACAAGCCCGACATAAATTCCGCTACCTGGGGATCCAAATAGCCCATGACTGGAAAGGGATCCACAAATGGAACCTCACCAGCCTGACGGAGGAAGTTAAAAAGGACCTGCAAAGATGGAACACACTCCCGCTCTCCCTCGCGGGGAGAGTTCAGACGATCAAAATGAACGTACTGCCCAGGTTCCTCTTCCTGTTTAGATCCATTCCGATCTACATCCCCAAGGCCTTTTTCAAAGCGCTGGACAAACTCATCATGGCGTTCGTATGGGGGGGTAAAAATGCTAGGATCCCAAAGAAGGTCTTACAAAAAACAAAAACCAGGGGAGGGTTAGCCCTCCCGAATCTACAATTCTACCACTGGGCAGCAACAGCCGAGCGAGTAAGGGGATGGATCCAGGAGCCAGAAGCTGAGTGGGTGCGTGCGGAGGAGGCCTCCTGCATGGGAACCTCCCTCCGGGCCCTCGCCACGGCAGCACTCCCATCCCCACCCAAAAAACACTCCAGCAGCCCAGTGGTGACAGCCACCCTCCAATCCTGGAACCAACTGCGGCAGCAACTTGGCCTGACCAAAATGTCGAACAGGGCTCCCATCTGCAACAACCATAGGTTCAAACCAGCACTGACCGACGCCACCTTCAAAAGGTGGAGGCAGGACGGGGGGACACTGACAGTCAGGGACCTATACACGGACGACAGGATCGCAACACTGGACGAACTGACAGAGAAATTTCAGCTAGCTGGGGGGAACGAGCTACGGTACCTGCAGCTCAAAAACTTCCTACGAAAGGAGACAAGGACGTACCCACAACCGCCACGACAGACACTACTGGAAGACCTACTGGACGCAAGTATCCTAGAGAAAGGGAACTGTAGTGACATGTATGACCGACTGGTAGATAGGGACGACACCGTACTGGACGCAACAAGGAGGAAATGGGAGGACGACCTGGGGATGGAGATCGGGTGGGGACTCTGGAGCGAAGCACTGCATAGGGTCAACTCCACCTCCACGTGCGCAAGGCTCAGCCTGACGCAACTAAAAGTGGTACATAGAGCCCACTTAACAAGAACCCGTATGAGTAGGTTCTTCCCGGAGGTGGAAGACAGATGTGAACGGTGCCAAAGAGGCCCGGCCAACCACGCCCACATGTTCTGGTCTTGCCCCAGACTCGTGGAGTACTGGACAGCCTTCTTCGAGGTAATGTCCAAAGTGGTGGGAGTGAGGGTGGAGCCATGCCCGATAGTGGCGGTCTTCGGGGTTTCAGAACAGCCAGATCTATTCCTGGGGAGGAGGGCGGATGCCCTTGCCTTTGCCTCCCTGATCGCCCGCCGTAGAATCCTGTTTGGCTGGCGGTCAGCAGCACCGCCCAGAGCTGCGGACTGGCTGTCCGACCTCTCGGAATCTCTCCAAATGGAGAAAATCAAATTTGCCATCCGAGGGTCGGACGACGGCTTCCACAGAACGTGGGAGCCATTCATGCAACTGTTCCGGGACCTATTTGTGGCCAATGTACAAGAGGAAGAATAGTCGGGGGAAGGTAGCGGGAGGGGGGGGGGGGGGGGCTACAGGTTCGTTACGGGGGTTCGATGGCTAGCTAAGGCCCAAAACCAAGCTAAATAAACATGTTGAGGGGGGGGGGGGGGGCGCAGTTACTACTACGAAGATGCTTACCTGTAAATATGTATGTTAATTTTTGCGTGTTTGTTTTTGTTTGTTTTTTTTTTCTCCTAACAATTTGTAATTTGTTCAATATAAAATACGAAAACTGAATAAAAACATTTATAAAAAAAAAAATAAAAAAAAAAAACGGCCGTAAAGTGCCGATTTTTAAAACCATGGCACCGATTGGCACGGCAGTACCACGGCCGTGCCAAGGGTGCCATGGGCCCGCGATCGGTGGGCACCGATCGCGGGCAGCGGGTCCGATACCCGCGCACTCTTTGTCCTTCCGCCTCCCCGCTGTATCACTTCGCGGGGCGGCTGAGGGGCATCCCGGCCCGCGCATGCGCGGGTTTCCCACAAATGCGTGATGACGTCATCCGCGCATGCGCGGGTTGGAGTCTTCCAATCCACGCATGCGCGGCTGACGTCATGTGATGCGTCAGCCGGCGCAAACTCTGGCAAGCGGGCTTAACGAAATTCGTTAAGCCCGCGATGCCGGAGTTTACGGCGGCGGCATGCTAGCCCCGACCGGGGACCAGAATCGGTTCCCGGTCGGGGAGGGAGAGGCTGGCGTCAAACCCGCCCGGATTTGACGCCAGCCTTATGATTTCTCCCTCTCTGGGAGAATCGCGCCCTTAGTCTCCCGTTGGGAGAATTTTGCCCCGTTCAACATCCAGTATTGGATGAGCAGAAATTTCCTCCAAAGAGATACTGGGAAGACTGAAGCCTCGCTCCCCATCACAAACTCCACTCCTTAGGCACTGAATCCATCCCTCTCCCTGGCTGAGATAGAACCAGACCCACTCACAACGTTGCCGTCATATATGACACCTGAGATGAGCTTCCGACCTCGTGTCTGCTCCAGGATTTAAGACAGACTATTTTCACCTCAGGAACATTGTATGACTCCGCCCTGCATCAACTCACCTGTTTCTGAAGCTGTCTTCTCTGCTTTTGTTACCCCTAGATTGTTCCAATGCACTTCTGGTCAGCTTCCCATTGCCCATCATCCACAACAAATTTGTGGTTATCCAAAACACATAGTTCATGCCAAGTCCCGTTCAGCCATCACCCTTGTATTTGCTTGCCTACGTCGGAAAGGCCTTAACTTTAAACTTTTGACTTTTGGCTTAGGGGCTGGTTTAGCTCACTCAGCTAAATCGCTGGCTTTTAAAGCAGACCAAGCAGGCCAGCAGCACGATTCGATTCCCGTACCAGCCCCCCCGGACAGGCGCCGGAATGTGGCGACTAGGGGCTTTTCACAGTAACTTCACTGAAGCCTACTCGTGACAATAAGCGATTTGCATTTCAGTGTCTGAGGAGTTGAGAATGGTGCTGAACATTGTGCAACCATCAGTGAACATTCCCATTTCTTTTTTTATTATATAAATTTAGAGTACCCAATTATTTTGCTTTTCCAAATAAGGGGCAATTTAGCATGGCCAATCCACCTAATCTGCACACCTTTGGGTTGTGGGGGTGAAACCCACGCAGACATGGGGAGAATGTGCAAACTCCACACGGACAGTGACCCAGAGCCGGGATTCGAACCCGGGTCCTCAGCGCCGCAGTCCCAGTGCTAATCACTGCACCACATGCCGCCCAACATCCCCATTCCTGACCTTATGTTGGAAGGAAGGTCATTAATGAAGCAGTTGAAGATGGTTGGGCCTAGGACACGACCCTGAGGAACTCTTCCAATTCATGCCCGGGACTGTGATGACTAACTGCCAACAACCACAACCATCTTCCTTTGAGCTAGATATGACTCCAACCAACAGTTTCCCTCCTGATTGCCGTTGACTCCAGTTTTGCTAGGGCTCCTTAGTATCCGTACAGTGCACAGGGATGCCGTTCGGCTCATCGTGAATGCACCGACCGTCTGAAATACCACCCCACCCAGGCACTCCTCAGGCCCACCCCCGCAACCTCACCCAACTTGGACAACTCTCGACTGCAAGAGGAGTGCTCGGAGGAAATGCCACGCAAATACGGGGAGAACATTCAAACTCCACACAGTTACATAGAACATAGAACAGTACAACACAGAACAGGCCCTTCGGCCCTCGATGTTGTGCCGAGCAATGATCACCCTACTCAAACCCACATATCCACCCTATACCCGTAACCCAACAGCCCCCCTTAACCTTACCTTTTAGGACACTACGAGCAATTTAGCATGGCCAATCCACCTAACCCGCACATCTTTGGACTGTGGGAGGAAACCGGAGCACCCGGAGGAAACCCACGCACACACGGGGAGGACGTGCAGACTCCGCACAGACAGTGACCCAGCCGGGAATCGAACCTGGGACCCTGGAGCTGTGAAGCATTTATACCTCTGTGAGGCAGCAGTGCTAACCGCTGTGCCACCGTGCTGCCCAAACATACTCAATCAAATGCTACATTGATGTCAAGGGCAGTCACTCTCATCTCATCTCTTTTGTCCATGTTTGAACCAAGGCTGTAATGAGGTCAGGAGTTGAGTGACCCTGGCGGAACCCAAACTGAGCGTCAGTGAGCAGGTTATTGCTGAGTGCCATGATAGCACTGTTGGTGACACCTTCCATCAGTTTACTGGTGATTGAGAGTAGACTGATGGGGTGGTAATTGGCTGGGTTGGAATTGTCATGGTTTTGTGCACAGGACAATTTTGCCGTTGCGTTTCCAGTGCCTGGGTTGATGCCGGGTGGTCGATCCAGTTTCTTTCCTTTTAGACTTTGTAGCTGTTTTGATCCCAGTGAGTGGCTTGCTCAACCATTTCAGAGTCAACCACATTGCTGTGGATCTGGAATCACAGATAGGCCAGACCAGGTGAGGATGGCAGATTTTCTTCCGTAAAGGACATTAGTGAACCACTATAATGCCTGAGTTCACTCAATTCTGGCCACTTGTTTATCTGTGATTTCATTTGCTGTACCATTAATAGCCATACATTCCACTGCCTGGGCCCCAAGCTCTGGAATTACCCCCTAAATCTCTCGATTTCCCCACCTCTCTCTCTCTCTCTCCCCCATTTATGAGCCTCGTGTTCCCAAAAATATACCGCTTTGGCCAAGATTTTGCACCCCTGTTCTGGTTTAGCTCACTGGGCTAAATCACTGGCTTTTAAAGCAGACCAAGCAGGCCAGCAGCACGGTTCGATTCCCGTACCAGCCTCCCCGGACAGGCGCCGGAATGTGCCGACTAGGGGCTTTTCACAGTAACTTCATTGAAGCCTACTCGTGACAATAAGCGATTTTCATTTCCATTTTCATTTTCATATCTCCTCACGTGACTCAGCGTCCGATGTAGTTTGGTAACATGCCTTGTGTAATGAATCGAGATGAGTAAAAGGCGCTATAGAAATGAAAGTTGTCGTTCTATCACATCCTTAGTGAATACAAACACCACCTGTTGCGCTCTGAACCATTCCGACCGGATAGGCCCCAGGCTCATTCTCTGGGGTGAAGTGGGAGGAAACAGTTAGCCAGCAATCCTGGTGTTCCTCCTTTTGTGGTGGAAAGGGTAACAGATGGAATATGCTAATGTATGATGTAGGTGATGATTTATCACAGACATTGGTCGATCATGTGTTAAACCTTCTCGAACACCATGCTCAGGAGCAACATGCTGACTCTTTAACCTGTTTTGATGTAGTACAAATAAAGAAAGGTGAAGCAAGAACCAGAGTAAGCAGTCTCTCCAGTAAGAAAGTACCACACCGAGTGACCACAGACAAGGACAATCTCAGAATACCTTTTGAACCGTTTCTTCAGGTACACGAACCCAGTTCGGCCCCCCCCCCCCTCCCTCTCCCCCCTTCCAAAGCCAGCTCGGCCCTTTAAACAGAGGAGTTGTCCCCTTGCTCCTGGCACTCCGGTTCAGCCAGAAACAAGCAGAACAAAGAACAATGCAGCACAGGAACAGGCCCTTTGGCCCTCCAAGCCCGTACCGTTCATGATACCAACCTTTGCCAAAACCCCCAGCACTTCATTGTACCGTATCCCTCTATACCCATCCTATCCATGTGTTTGTCAAGATGCCTTTTGAACGCCGCTAATGTATCTGCTTCCACAACCTCCCCTGGCAACGCGTTCCAGGCACTCACCACCCTCTGCGTAAAAAAACTGCCTCGCACATCTCCTCTAAACTTTGCCGCATGGACCTTAAACCTATGCCCCCTGGTGACTGACTCCGCCACCCTGGGAAAGAGTACCTGCCCATCCACTCTATCCATGCCCCTCATAATCTTGTAGATCACTATCAGGTCACTCCTCAACCTTTGTCTTTCTAATGAATGATGCACTATCATTGTACTAAAGACTCGGATTGGTACAAGCAAGCACTTTCCAGGAGATTCATCCGGAGTGAGACTCGTACAGAGTGGAGGATTGAAATTTGGTAATTTGGTGCAGTGAGGTAAATCAGCAAAGGTAAGTGGAAAATCTAATTCTGCTGTTTTTCAGTTAAAAGTGCAGTGTGGAGCTTAGTGTCTGATTGGTTGAAGCTGCCCCCACCCTAATTGCTGAGAGGCAGTTATCTGGCAATCACTTGAGGCCTGTTGAGGCCTGTTTAGGGGCACATTGTATTCTTCTCTTTGAAGTTAAGGTATTTTTTTGAGTCATCGGTTAGCTGAGGTCTGTATAAAAGACAGAGAGACTGCGCACAAAGTAAGCAAGCACTTTCCAGGAGACTCATCCGGAGTGAGACTCGTACAGAGTGGAGGATTGAAATTTGGTAATTTGGTGCAGTGAGGTCATTCGGTGCAGAGTGTGAGGAGGTGCTCTTTAACCCTGGTAAGTGACTGGTAAGTAGTCTCTCTTTTTCTTTTCATTGTCTAATTTACTTATTTTTATTTTGAAATTGTAGTTGTTTAAGTTTACCAAGGGTTTAAGACATGGCAGGAGATCCCAGACCCGTGTCATGCTCCTCGTGTGCGATGTGGGAGCTCAGGGACACGTCCACTGTCCCTGGCTCCTTCACGTGCAAGAAGTGTGTTCAGTTGCAGCTCTTGTTAGACCGCTTGACGGCTCTGGAGCTGCGGATGGACTCACTTTGGAGCATCCGCGATGCTGAGGAGGTCGTGGATAGCACGTTTAGCGAGTTGGTCACACCGCAGGTGAAGGTTACTGAGGGAGATAGAAAATGGGTGACCAAAAGAAAGAGCAAGAGTAGGAAGGCAGTGCAGGTGTCCCCTGCGGTCATCTCCCTGCAAAACAGATATACCGCTTTGGATACTGTTGAGGGAGATGGCTCACCAGGGGAAGGCAGCAGCAGCCAGGTTCATGGCACCGTGGCTGGCTCTGCTGCACAGCAGGGCAGGAAGAAAAATGGCAGGGCTATAGTGATAGGGGACTCGATCGTAAGGGGAATAGACAGGCGGTTCTGTGGACGCAATCAAGACTCCAGGATGGTATGTTGCCTCCCTGGTGCAAGGGTCAAGGATGTCTCGGAGCGGCTGCAGGACATTCTAGGGGGGGAGGGTGAACAGCCAGCTGTCGTGGTGCACATAGGCACCAATGATATAGGTAAAAAACGGGATGAGGTCCTACAAGTGGAATTCAGGGAGTTAGGAGTTAAACTAAAAAGTAGGACCTCAAAGGTAATAATCTCAGGATTGCTACCAGTGCCACGAGCTAGTCAGAGTAGGAATGTCAGGATAGATAGGATGAATGCGTGGCTCGAGAGATGGTGCAAGAGGGAGGGATTCAAATTCCTGGGGCATTGGGACCGGTTCTGGGGGAGGTGGGACCAGTACAACCGGACGGTCTGCACTTGGGCAGGACTGGAACCGATGTCCTAGGGGGGGTGTTTTCTAGAGCTGTTGGGGAGGGTTTAAACTAATGTGGCAGGGGGATGGGAACCAATGCTGGAAGTTGGAAGGTAGTAAAACAGGGACAGAAACAAAAGGAAGTAAGGGGAAAAGTGCAAGGCAGAGAAGACATAGTCAGAAATCCATAAGGGCGACAGTACAAGGTACAGTGACTGAGGGGAGCACAGTGAATAGGCCCAGTAATAACAAAAGGAATAAAACTGGAGATGTTAAGATTCAAAACAGAGGTAAAAAACCAACATAAGTGTACTTTACCTGAATGCTCGTAGTATTCGGAATAAAGTAAATGAGTTGGTGGCACAAATCATCGTGAAGGACTATGATTTAGTGGCCATTACTGAAACATGGTTAAAGGATGGTCACGACTGGGAGTTAAATATCCGAGGGTATCAAACTATTCGGAAGGACAGAGTGGATGGTAAGGGAGGTGGTGTTGCTCTGTTATTTAAGGATGACATCCGGGCAATAGTAAGGGATGACATCGGTGCTATGGAGGATAAGGTTGAATCCATTTGGGTGGAAATCAGGAATAGTAAGGCGAAAAAGTCACTGATAGGAGTAGTCTATCGGCCACCAAATAGTAACGAGATGGTGGGGCAGGCAATAAACAAAGAAATAACTGATGCATGTAGAAATGGTACAGCAGTTATCATGGGGGATTTTAATCTACATGTCGATTGGTTTAACCAGGTCGGTCAAGGCAACCGTGAGGAGGAGTTTATAGAATGTATCCGCGATAGTTTCCTAGAACAGTATGTAATGGAACCTACGAGGGGAACAAGCGGTCCTAGATCTTGTCCTGTGTAATGAGACAGGATTGATTCATGATCTCATAGTTAGGGATCCTCTCGGAAGGAGCGATCACAATATGGTGGAATTTAAATACAGATGGAGGGTGAGAAAGTAAAATCAAATACTAGTGATTTGTGTTTAAACAAAGGAGATTACAAGGGGATGAGAGAAGAACTAGCTAAGGTAGACTGGGAGCTAAGACTTTATGGTGGAACAGTTGAGGAACAGTGGAGAACCTTCCAAGCGATTTTTCACAGTGCTCAGCAAAGGTTTATACCAACAAAAAGGAAGGACGGAAGAAAGAGGGAAAATCGACCGTGGATATCTAAGGAAATAAGGGAGAGTATCAAATTGAAGGAAAAAGCATATAAAGTGGCAAAGATTGCTGGGAGATTAGAGGACTGGGAAATCTTTAGGGGGCAACAGAAAGCTACTAAAAAAGCTATAAAGAAGAGTAAGATAGAGTATGAGAGTAAACTTGCTCAGAATATAAAAACAGACAGTAAAAGTTTTTACAAATATATAAGACAAAAAAGAGTGGCTAAGGTAAATATTGGTCCTTTAGAGGATGAGAAGGGAGTTTTAATAATGGGAAATGAGGAAATGGCTGAGGAACTGAACAGGTTTTTTGGGTCGGTCTTCACAGTGGAAGACACAAATAACATGCCAGTGACTGATAGAAATGAGGCTATGACAGGTGAGGACCTTGAGAGGATTGTTATCACTAAGGAGGGAGTGATGGGCAAGCTAATGGGGCTAAAGGTAGACAAGTCTCCTGGCCCTGATGGAATGCATCCCAGAGTGCTAAAAGAGATGGCTAGGGAAATTGCAGATGCACTAGTGATAATTTACCGAAATTCACTAGACTCTGGGGTGGTCCCGGTGGATTGGAAATTAGCAAACGTGACGCCACTGTTTAAAAAGGAGGTAGGCAGAAAGCAGGAAATTATAGGCCAGTGAGTTTAACTTCGGTAATAGGGAAGATGCTGGAATCTATCATCAAGGAAGAAATTGCGAGGCATCTGGATAGAAATTGTCCCATTGGGTAGACGCAGCATGGGTTCGTAAAAGGCAGGTCATGCCTAACTAATTTAGTGGAATTTTTTGAGGACATTACCAGTGCAGTAGATAACGGGGAGCCGATGGATGTGGTATATCTGGATTTCCAGAAAGCCTTTGACAAGGTGCCACACAAAAGGTTGCTGCATAAGATAAAGATGCATGGCATTAAGGGTAAAGTAGTAGCATGGATAGAGGATTGGTTAATTAATAGAAAGCAAAGAGTTGGGATAAATGGGTGTTTCTCTGGTTGGCAATCAGTAGCTAGTGGTGTCCCTCAGGGATCCGTGTTGGGCCCACAATTGTTCACAATTTACATTGATGATTTGGAGTTGGGGACCAAGGGCAATGTGTCCAAGTTTGCAGATGACACTAAGATGAGTGGTAAAGCGAAAAGTGCAGAGGATACTGGAAGTCTGCAGAGGGATTTGGATAGGTTAAGTGAATGGGCTCGGGTCTGGCAGATGGAATACAATGTTGACAAATGTGAGGTTATCCATTTTGGTAGGAATAACAGCAAACGGGATTATTATTTAAACGATAAAATATTAAAGCATGCCGCTGTTCAGAGAGACTTGGGTGTGCTAGTGCATGAGTCACAGAAGGTTGGTTTACAAGTGCAACAGGTGATTAAGAAGGCAAATGGAATTTTGTCCTTCATTGCTAGAGGGATGGAGTTTAAGACTAGGGAGGTTATGTTGCAATTGTATAAGGTGTTAGTGCGGCCACACCTGGAGTATTGTGTTCAGTTTTGGTCTCCTTACTTGAGAAAGGACGTACTGGCGCTGGAGGGTGTGCAGAGGAGATTCACTAGGTTAATCCCAGAGCTGAAGGGGTTGGATTATGAGGAGAGGTTGAGTAGACTGGGACTGTACTCGTTGGAATTTAGAAGGATGAGGGGGGATCTTATAGAAACATTTAAAATTATGAAGGGAATAGATAGGATAGATGCGGGCAGGTTGTTTCCACTGGCGGGTGACAGCAGAACTAGGGGGCATAGCCTCAAAATAAGGGGAAGTAGATTTAGAACTGAGTTTAGGAGGAACTTCTTCACCCAAAGGGTTGTGAATCTATGGAATTCCTTGCCCAGTGAAGCAGTTGAGGCTCCTTCATTACATGTTTTTAAGGTAAAGATAGATAGTTTTTTGAAGAATAAAGGGATTAAGGGTTATGGTGTTCGGGCCGGAAAGTGGAGCTGAGTCCACAAAAGATCAGCCATGATCTCATTGAATGGCGGAGCAGGCTCGAGGGGCCAGATGGCCTACTCCTGCTCCTAGTTCTTATGTTCTTATGTTCTTATGTTCTTATGTTCTAACAGAGGCTTTATTACAGTCAGATGCATGGCCTCCTACAGCAGCTGGCAAAATGGCTGATCAGGAGGAGTCATGCATATTTATATGGCTCCTTGTGGGCGGAGCTAGCCAGCAGGGGCTACCGGCGAACCTGTAGTATAGGTACTACCTTACATCCCCTAATACAGGTGCACACAGTTAACACAGTGGATCACCACATTCACCCCCTGTTAACAATGAGTCCGGCGCGGGTGGCGTGGAACTATATACAGAATTGTGAATTATTTACAGAGGGGAGGGGAAAAAGTATATGTCCATCTTGTAGTCTGGTGCCCGTCAGAGGTTAAGCCTGTCCGGTGGCTTGACGGTTCACTGGGAGCAATGTAAAGGTGGTGGCGATGTCGGTACTGGCGATGACGGCGCCGATGACGTCGGTGCTGGAGGTGTTGGTGCTGGCCAGTAGTTGGATGACTCCGGGAACGTGCCAAAATCTTCCTCGTCTTCTAGCGTGGGCAGGGGAAGGAGGGGTGGACCTGGTGGAGCTGATGTTGGGAGCACCGGGGGAGGGGAGGGTGGCGGTTGGTGGGGAAGTGTGTGTGAGTGGAACCCGAGGGAGCCAGGTCCCTGAGTGAGACCGTATCCTGGCGGCCGTCGGGGAACTCCACATAGGCATACTGGGGGTTGGCGTGGAGCAGGCGTACCCTGCCCACCAAGGGGTCCGCCTTGTGGGGTCGGACATGCCTACGTAGTAGAACCGGTCCTGGAGCTGCGAGCCAAGTCGGGAGCGGCACACCAGATGTGGACTTCCTAGGGAAGGTAAAAACACCTTTCATGGGGTGTGGTATTCGTGGCAGTGCACAGGAGAGATCGGATGGAGTGCAGTGCATCCGGGAGGACCTGCTGCCAGCGAGAGGCTGGGAGGTTCCTGGACCGTAGGGCCAGCTGGACGGCCCTCCAAACCGTCCCGTTCTCCCTCTCTACCTGGCCGTTTCCCCGGGGGTTGTAGCTGGTCGTCCTGCTGGAGGCGATACCCCTGCTGAGCAGGAACTGATGCAGCTCATCGCTCACGAATGTATGTCACTGTGGATGTAGGCGGGGAAACCGAACAGAGCGAAGATGGAGTTGAGGGCCTTGATGACGGTGGCAGACGTCATATCCGGGCATGGGATGACGAAGGGGAACCTGGAGAATTCATCGACCACACTGAGGATATATGTGTTGCGGTCGGTGGAGGGGAGGGTCCCTTTGAAATCCATGCTGAGGCGTTCAAAGGGGCGGGACGCTTTCACCAGGCGCGCGCGGTCTGGCCGGTAGAAGTGCGGCTTGCACTCCGCACTGACTGTCCGTACTTCCTCGACGGAGTGACCCCCGGGTGACAAAGGCTGTCGTGCAGGGCACGGAGCTGGTCTACTTGTTCGCTGGCACATGTACCTCGAGAGAGGGCGTCTGGGAGCTCGTTGAGCTTGCCGGGGTGATACAAAATCTCGTAATTATAGGTGGAGAGCTCGATTCTCCACCGCAAGATTTTATCATTTTTGATCTTGCCCTGCTGCGTGTTGTTGAACATGAAGGCTACCGACCGTTGGTCAGTGAGGAGAGTGAATCTCCTGCCGGCCAGGTAATGCCTCCAATGCCGCACAGCTTCAACGATAGCCTGGGCCTCCTTTTCAACAGACGAATGTCGAATTTAAGAGGCATGGAGGGTGCGGGAAACGAATGCCACGGGTCTGCCTGCCTTGTTTAGAGTGGCGACAAGGGCGACATCTGAAGCGTCGCTCTCTACTTGAAAGGGCAGTGTCTCATCTACTGCCTGCATCCCGGCCTTGGCTATGTCTGCTCTAATACGGGCGAAGGCATATTGTGCCTCAGCCGTGAGGGGAAATTGAGTGGACTGTATAAGTGGGCAGGCCTTGTCCGCGTAGTTTGGGACCCACTGGGTGTAGTAGGAGAAGAACCCAAGGCAGCGTTTGAGGGCCTTGAGGCAGTGGGGGAGGGGAAGCTCCATGAGGGGACGCATGCGGTCGGGGTCGGCCCCAGGAGTCCGTTTTGGACTACGTAGCCGAGGATGGCTAGGCGGTTGGTGCTGAACACGCACTTCTCCTTGTTGTAGGTGTGGTTGAGGAGAGAGGCGGTGTGGAGAAATTTGGCAAGGTTGGTGTCGTGGTCCTGCTGGTCATGGCCGCAGATGGTGACGTTGTCCAGGTACGGAAACGTGGCCTGCAGTCCGTACCGGTCAACCATTCGGTCCATTTCTCTTTAGAATACCGAGACTCCGTTAGTGATGCCGAAGGGAGCCCTAAGGAATTGATAGAGGCGACCGTCCGCCTCGAAGGCAGTGTATGGACGGTCCGATTTACGGATGGGGAGCTGGTGGTAGGCGGATTTAAGATCAATCGTCGAGAAGACCCGGTACTGTGCAATCTGATTGACCATATCAGATATGCGAGGGAGAGGGTACGCGTCGAGCTGCGTGTACCGGTTGATGGTCTGGCTGTAGTCCACGACCATCCTGTGCTTCTCCCCAATTTTAACCACTACCACTTGGGCTCTCCAGGGGCTGTTGCTGGCCTCGATGATACCCTCCCAAAGCAGCCGCTGGACTTCGGACCTGATGAAAGCCTTGTCCTGGGCGCTGTACCGTCTGCTCCTGGTGGCGACGGGCTTTCAGTCCACAGTTAGATTGGCAAAGAGAGAGGGAGGGTCAACCTTGAGGGTGAGTGGGGGTAGGGGCCCGCCGAATTTGAGGGTGAGACTCTGGAGGTTACATTGAAAATCCAGACCCAGCAATAGTGCAGCGCAGAGGTAGGGTAGAACGTATAGGCGGAAACCGCTGAATTCTACACCTTGGACAGTGAGATTGCCCACACAGAAACCTCGGATCGGGACAGAGTGGGACCCGGAGGCCAGGGAGATCTGCTAGTTGACGGGGTGGACCGCGAGGGAGCAGCGCCTTACCGTGTCCGGGTGGATGAAGCTTTCGGTGCTCCCAGAGTCCAGTAGGCAGGAGGTCGCGTGGCCGTTGATTAGCACTGTCGTCGAAGCTGTGGCCAGGTTGTGAGGACAGGACTGGTCCAGCGTCATAGAGGCAAGCAGCGGGTGGTCGTCTGAGGAGTCAGATGGGGAGCGACGGCGACCCGGGTCCAGTGTTCCAGTCCCGAGGGGGAGACAAAATGGCGGCGATGGCGACGTCCGGAGGACCTGTGGGGGAGAAGATGGTGACGCCCATGGTGCGCACATTGTGGGGGTGGGGCAAGATGGCGGCGCCCACGGGCCACACGTGGACCTGGGGGAGAAGATGGCGGCGCCCACTGGCCGCACGTGGCCCCGGGAGCAGAAGATAGTGGCGCCCATTGTGCGATCGGCTGGGGGAAGGGAGTGAATTCGGGCGTGATAGCGGCGACTGTGCGGGCCTGGCACACCGCCGCAAAGTGGCCCTTCTTACCGCAGGATTTGCAGATGGCGGCGCGGGCTGGGCAGCGCTGGCGGGGGTGCTTCTGTTGGCCGCAGAATTAGCAGCGGGGACCCCCAGAGTGCGTGCTGTGGTGGGCAGCACAGGCATACTGAGCAGTCAGGGGGGTCATTTGCAGAGTCCAAGAGGAGTAGGAGGGGTAGACCACACGGTGAGCGGGGTAGGACTGGACGTTGCGAGATGCGACCGTCATGGAGAGCGCTAAAGCTTTCGACTCGAGCGTGACCCCTTCCAGCAGTCGTTGTTGGATGCGGTCCAACGCAATCCCCGTCATGAATGCGTCACGCATGAGGAGATTGGAATGTTCTGTGGCCGTGACAGCCTGACAGTCACAGTCCCGTACGAGTGGGATAAGAGCCCGCCAGAAGTCTTCGATCAGCTCACCAGGTAGTTGTACGCGAGTGGCAAGTACGTGCCTTGTGAAGAGAGTGTTCATCTTCTGAATGTAGTTCCCTTTAAGAAGTGCCATGGCGTCTGCGTAAGTCGGGGCATCCTGGATCAGCGGGAACACGCTGGAGCTCAACCTGGAGTATAGAACTTGGATCTTGTGAGCTTCCGTCGGCGTGGGGGTCGCTGAGTTGATGTAGGCCTCAAAGCAAGCCAGCCAGTGATCAAAGTCCTTTCTGGCATCTGGCGAGTGTGGATCCAGCTGTAGGCGATCTGGTTTGATCCTGATTTCCATAATGCAGAAAAATCTGACTGAAATAAATTGATGCACTATCAATTGTACTAAAGACTCGGATTGGTACAACAGAGGCTTTATTACAGTCAGATGCGTGGCCTCCTACAGCAGCTGGCAGAATGGCTGATCAGGAGGAGTCATGCATATTTATACGGCTCCTTCTGGGCGGAGCTAGCCAGCAGGGGCTACCGGCGAACCTGTAGTATAGGTACTACCGTACATCCCCTAATACAGGTGCACACAGTTAACACAGTGGATCACCACAATGAAGGGGCTGGTTTAGTACAGGGCTAAATAGCTGGCTTTTAAAGCAGACCAAGGCAGGCCAGGAGCACAGTTCAATTCCTGTTCCAGCCTCCCCAAACAGACGCCGGAATGTGGCGACTAGGGGCTTTTCACAGTAACTTAATTTGAAGCCTACTTGTGACAATAAGCGATTTTCATTTTTCATTTAATTCATTTCAAAACAGTCCGACTCTATTCAGCCTCTCCACATGGCTATCGACCTCCAGACCAGGCAACATCTTGGTAAATCTCCTCTGCACCCTCTCCAAAGCCTCCACATCCTTCTGGTAATGCGGTGACCGGAATTGTGCGCAATATTCCAAGTGCGGCCTTACCAAGGTTCCACACACCTGTAGCATGACTTGCCAGTTTTTACACTTGATGCCCCATCCAATGAAGGCAAGCATTCCATATGCTTTCTTGACTACCTTGTCCACTTGTGTTGCCACCTTCAAAGATCCGTGAACGAGGAGGATTCCTCAGGAATCAGTCTCCTCAGATTTCTGCAGCAATCCTTTCCCATCAGATAGTCCGTTGTTTCCGGATTTTGGGGTTTAACACTTGGGCCTGGAACCAATCTGCATTCTTGAGGACCACGGGGAAACCGTTGCTGATCTCCCCGTGGGACTTGTGAAGTACGAGCTTCCCAGATAGGGGCAGATGCAACCCTTCTGGGGCTTGTTATGTATTGATATAAACACTGGCCCAAAGCAAGGCTCAATGAGATCTGTCCTCCCAGCAAGATTAAGGGGCTGGTTTAGCACAGGGCTAAAGAGCTGGCTTTTAAAGCAGACCAAGGCAGGCCAGCAGCACAGTTCAACTCCCGTACCAGACTTCCCAAACAGGCGCTGGAATGTGGCGACTAGGGGCTTTTCACAGGAACTTCATTTGAAGCCTACTTGTTGATGTGTTATGTACTCTGGGATAACACAGGCTGCAACTGGATGCATCTTTAACCAAAAGATACTCCAGACCTTGAAGTTAGTTCAATTTGACTTATTGAACCAGTAGCACAGTTAGCATAGTTCTCTATGAGTTCGACTCTCTGCTAACCTAAGTGTGGTTACTCTGTCTGACTGAACCAGACTAGCTCTTAGCCACATGCTGGAGGTGTGATACTGTACATGCACCCTGACTCACTCTATAGATGTTCATCAGTGGAAAGAGGCGGAGTATGAGTGCCTTGTGCCTTTTGTAGTGAGATACCACCCCTGAGTGTCCTGCCTGCTCATTGGTCATGTCCTGTTCTCTGTGTTCATTAGCTGCCTATCTGTGCCTGTCTGTATATCATTATCTGCATGTCTGCATATCATGACACTTGTAACAATAATCGATTTTCACTTCATTTTCATTTCAAGATCGTACTGGGAGTGAGATTCTGCTTCACTACGTCAAGAGCATAACAAAATAAAACTCTCTCGAACACCATGCTCAGGAATGTACAATTTTCACCTGCTTCCTCAAGTTACTAAACTGGCGATGGGGATTGCTATTTGGGACGTGACGTCGTAAAGATTTAAGATGCTGTTATTCGGGAAATTGTAAGCATTCGACGCGGGCCTCTAAGATTGGAAAACGGGATTTTGGGGAAAGACAGTCAGAAGGTCCTCCTCCTGATCGTCTTTACGATCCAGACTGTTGGGATCATAAAGAGTCTGACGTATCTGGCTGCAACAGACTCCAAATCCTTTGATGAGCTGGTCGCTATGATTTTGGAGCACTATGACCTTAAGCCCTCCGTAACTATGCAATGATATCATTTTAATAAGGCAGCGTGGTCCCCTGGCAAATCAGTCGCGGACTTCTTGACCGGCTTAAGACGTCCGGCTGAACACTGAGTACGGAAGTGTTGAGGGACTGTCTCGTGTGCGGTATTAGCGACACGGCCATGCAGAGGAAGCCATTGGTGGAACCTACCCTCGAGAGCACGCAGAGAAAAGAGTGCAGGAGCTGCTGGAGTCCGTGGACTATGGGGTGCATATTCTGGACCACCTTTCTTTTTGAACTCCTTCATCGCGGGACGGTGCTGGTCTGGCATGACTTCCTCAGAAGGGAAAGCCTCAGAGGGAATTCTGCAGCAGGACCCGAATCTCGGGCGCCACCGCTAACCGGCGGGATACCTCCCCCCGAGGATGAGAGAGAGAGCTGGCCCAAAGCAAGGCCCAGACAGATTAGTCCTCTCAGCAAGGATTGTATCGGGAGGGAAATGCTGCTTCACACAGTCCTTTGTATGTCGTTAAAAATAAGTTCATGTTCAATCTTCGCCTACTTCCTCAAATTACTAAACTCGCCATCCATTTTGATGCCCTCGGTGCACCCATGTGCATCTCGTTCAACATATTGTTCAATAAAATCAAGTTCAGATGGGGTCAGGGTTCTCTGAAGAATGTGCTTCAAATCTAATGCTGAGAGTGTGCTGCCAAATATCTTTCGAACCGCATTTAACTTGAAGTTTATTAGTTACAGTTACATAGGTCACGGCTTTGTTTCCTTGAAGCACAACGCAACACAGAATCGTAGGTCTACAAAGTCACACAGTGTGTACAGAGAATGGAGAATGCCATTAACCTCAAGTCAGCCCATTCAGCCAAAAATAAAGTTTTGCATTTCTATCACCCCCTTCTATAACCTGAGCACGTCCCCAAAGTCCTTTGGAGGCAAACTTTTGAAGTGTGGCTACTGTTGTAATGCAGGAGACGCAGCAGCCAATTAGTGCAGATCAAGATCCAACAAACAGCAGTGTGATAATCTGCGTTAAGGTGTTGGTTGAGGGCTAAACATGGGCCAAGACTCTGGGGAGAACTCCCTTGCTCTTCTTCAACAATGCAGCATGCCCTCGGTACTGTACATGAGTGCCAGGCTTGCTTTTGTGCTCAAACCTCTAAATGGAGCTTTGAACCCACAACCTGACTCCAGAAAGACAGCTTGCGATCAATCACAGAATCCACCCGTGTCTAAGGCTGCACGTGACACATTGTTCTTGGGCTACTGCAGGTTTAGGGCCTGTCGGTCAATGATCTCCTGTCTGGATGTTGGGTATGTGACATAGTGACCATGTATTCCTTATCCAGATCTGGAAACGTATCTTCAAATCCCACTCTACCTGGAGCCTGGTTTCAGGAAAGAGGCATGCTATCCTAGATTCACCTCTGTGGCCGTGGAAACGCCTGTCCATTCACTGAACTATGAATCCCTCACTATTTCCCAACATTCCTTTCCTACTTCCCTGTATAGCTGAGCTCACTGAGGGGCCTTGGACTTGGCTCTGACAATATGAAAAAATATTGGAAATGGTGGAGGCGGGATGGCACAATGGCACAGTGGTTAGCACTGCTGCCTCACAGCGCTGAGGATCCTGGTTCAATCCCGGCCCCAGGTCACTGTCCACGTGGAATTTGCACATTCTCCCCGTGTCTGCATGGGTCTCACCCCCACAACCCAAAAAGATGTGCAGGGTAGGTGAATTGGCCAAGCTAAATTGCCCCTTGATTGGGAAAAAAAATTGGGTACTCTAAATTTATATAACAAAAAGGAAAGGGTGGCGGCACTGACCACCACAGAATCTGTCTCCCAGCCCTAATCGATTTTGAGAAGGTGATGGTGAGCTGTCTGTGGTGAATGTATTATGGTAACCATTCACCACTGTACTACATTGTACCACGCTGTTGCCCATGTGGGCTCCACCTATGGACCATTGTACTGTACTACACTGATTCTATCATGTTGGGGCCCTTGTGGGTTCCATCCCTGGCTCCGCCCCCTTGAGGGGAGGTAGAAAGAGCAGCTGCCCTGTAGGCGGCTCTCATTTGCAGCACAGTCGCAGGCAGGCACTGTTCTAGTCGATTAAAGCCACTGTTCACTTCAACTCTCTGTCTCATATGAATTGATGGTCGCATCACTGTCTTCTTGAAAATGAAAATGACAAAAGAGATAAACCAAGGAGTGAAAAAGAAAACAGGAACAAACAAAAATCACTGGAAATATTTCACGTATTATTCTCCCCTCGCTCCGTGACCGTGGTCCCCATCTGCCTCAGCTGTGCTCCCCATGTGTAAGCCGAGCGTGCATTAACCGCCGTGTTTTTTTTGTTGTTATTCACTGTGGTTTTCTGCTTGCCCTGCAGCTGTCTTTAGTACCTCGCGATCTTTTTAGTGAGTTTTTCGCCCACCCACCCCGTTTCTCCCCCGCCATCCTCTTCCCTCTCCCCCCTTTCCTTTTCCGTTATGTTCCGTGGCTTGTCTGTGCCTCCACACCCCCCCCCCCCCGCCAACCCCCTCCCCCCCTCCACCCCACCCCCACCCCCACTCCCCCCCGACCTTCCTCTTGTTCGTTGGCCACAAACAGGTCCCGGAACAATTGCATGAATGGCTCCCACGTTCTGTGGAAGCCGTTGTCTGACCCTCGGATGGTGAATTTGATTTGCCAAAGAGGCCCGGCCAACCACGCCCACATGTTCTGGTCTTGCCCCAGACTTGTGGAGTACTGGACAGCCTTCTTCGAGGCTATGTCCAAAGTGGTGGGGGTGAGGGTGGAGCCATGCCCGATAGTGGCGGTCTTCGGGGTTTCAGACCAGCCAGATCTATTCCTGGGGAGGAGGGCGGACGCCCTTGCCTTTGCCTCCCTGATCGCCCGCCGTAGAATCCTGTTTAGCTGGCGGTCAGCAGCACCGCCCAGAGCTGCAGACTCCAAATGGAGAAAATCAAATTCGCCATTAGCAGCCTTCCTGTGGGGAAATTGAAATAGGAATAGTTTAGTCCTGGTGTTCACAAATGAACAACAGAAAGAGCAACAACTTAGAGCGATTTGCAGTTAGAAAGTGCCCTTAATGTAGCAAAACGTCCCAAGTTGCTTTACAGAGGTTTGACACCGAGCTAAATGGGGAGAGATTAGGCTAGATGACTAAAAGCGTTCACAGAGCTGAGTAATAGGCAGCATTTTAAGGGATAGCAGACTGGTAGAGAGACAGAGGGTAGATGAGGGCCATATGGTTGATATGGTGTACATGGACTTCCAAACACCGTTTGATAAAGGGCAGGATCTACCGGCTGTTCATGCCGGCAGGAAATTCTGGTCCCACGCCGGTGATGAGGGGTGCTGTCACCGGGAAATCGCCTTGACAACGGCGGGGTTAATAGATCCCGCTGGTGGGCCGCCTCCGCCCCTGAAAAACACGCGGTGAGGTGGTCAGTAAATCCCACCCAAAGTGTCACAAAGCAGGCCTGCCAGCAAAGTCCGAGTCTGTGGAATAACAAGGACAGTAGCAACATGGACACAAAAATGTTTGAGGGACAGGAAACAGAATAGGGATGAACGGTTATTTCTCAGACAGGAGGAAGATACACAGTGAGGGTTTCCTGCTTTTTGTGATAAATGTCTCGTTGCCACATTTTGCATGTGCAGGGCACAATTTCAAAATTCACAGACGACACAAAACCTGGAAGTATTGTGAAGTGTGAGGAGGATAATGATAAACTTCAAAAGGAAACTGACAGGCTAATGGAATGGGCGGATAAGTGGCAAGTTAAATTTAATGCAGAGAAATGTGAGGTGACTCATTTTGGTATAAAGAACGAGCAGAGGCAGTAGAAACAAAGGGTACAATTCTCAAAGGGATGCAGGAACAGAGAAATCTAGAGGGTGTGCGCACAAATCGTTGAAGTTGGCAGGTTGAGAAAGTGGTTACTAAAGCAGACGGAATCCTGAGCTTAATAAGGAGAGACATAGAATCGTGGATTCCCTACAGTGCAGAAGGCGGTCACTCATTGAGTCTGCACCGACCCCTCTGAAAGAGCACCCTAACCAGGCTCCCACCCTATCCCTGTAACCCAGTAAGTCCACTTAACCCGCACATTCCCAGGCACCAAGGGAAAATTTAGCATGGCCAATCCACCTAACCTGCACATTTTTGGAGAACATTTTGGTACAGAGTAGAAAAACAATAATGTCGCGGTAAACACTGATTGAGCCTCAACTGGGGTATTGGATCCAGTTCTGGGCATTCCACGTATGGACAGCCATGAAGGCACTAGAGAGAGTGCAGAGAACATTCGCGAGAATGGTTCCAGAGGTGAGGAACTTTAGTTTCCATAAGACTATAAGATATAGGAGCAGAATTAAGCCATTTGGCCCACTGAGCCTTTTCCACTATTTGATCATGGCATCCCCATTCTTCTGTCTTTTCTCCATAACCCCTGATCCCCTTATTCATCAAGAAATCCCCTTACTAATCAAGATTTGTGCTTGAGGTGCTGTTACCTCCAGGGCTACAGGCCAAGGGCTGGAAGGTGGAATTAGACAGAATAGTTCTTTCTTAGAACATAACATAAGAACTTGGAGCAGGTGTAGGCAATGTGGCCTCTCGTGCCTGCTCCATTGTTCAATGCGGTCATGGCTGATTTAATCATGGCTTCAGCTCCACCATCCTGCCCGTTCTCCGTAACCCTTCAACCCATTACCAATTAAAAATTTGTCGAACTCCTCCTTAAATTTACTTATTGTCCCAGCATCCACTGCACTCTGGAGTAGTGAATACCACAGATCCATGACCCTTTGGGAAAAGTAGTTTTTCCTCATCGCATTTTTAAATTTGCTATTCCTTATCCTTTATTTATTTTTAAAAGAATTTAGTGTACCCAATTCATTTTTTTCCAATGAAGGCACAATTTAGCATGTCCAATCCATCGTGACTGCACATCTTTGGGTTGTGGGGGCGAAACCCACGCAAACACGGGGAGAATGTGCAAACTCCACCCGGAGAGTGACCCAGAATCGAACCTGGGACCCCGGTGCCGTGAGGCAGCAGGGCTAACCCACTGCACCATCGGGCTGCCCTGCTATCCCTTATCCTGAGACTGTGACCTCTTGTTGTGGAATGCCCCACAAGATGGAGCATCTGCTCCATGTCTACTTTACTATTACCGTTTATCATCTTATAAACCTCAATTTGATCTCCGCTCATTCTTCTAAGCTCCAGAGAGTATAGGTCTAAACTGTTCAATTTCTCTTCACAAGACACACTCATCTCTGGAATCAATCTAGTGAACCTCGTCTGAACTGCTTCCAATGCCACTACATCCCTCCTCAAATAAGGGGACCAAAACTGTGCACAATACTCCAGGTGCAGCCTCACCAATGCCTTGTACAGGTGCAACAACACTTCCTTACCTTTATACTCCATTCCATTAGCTATAAGAGACAAAATTCCATTCTCTTTCTTTATTAAAGTTTTCTGCGGCTCATGCGAGAGGACACCCAGATCCCTCTGCACCGGACCACCCTGTTTAAATAATAGGTTGCCGTTCCATTTTCCCCACCAAAATGGATGACCTCGTGGTCAGATTGCAGGACCTGGGGCTGTTCTCCTCGGGGAAGGGCGGACTGAGAGGAGGTTTGATAGAGGTCTCCGAATCCATGAGGGGTCTGGAAAGAGTCGATTGAGAGAAACAACTTCCATTGGCAGGAGGGTCGTGAGACCAAGAATACTGATTTGAGGTGATTGGCGTAAAAAGCAACAGTAACATTCGGAAAAGGTTTTTTATGGAGTCAACGGTTCTGGAGTGAAGCCCCCTGAGAGTGTGGTGGAGGCAAATTTAATTGTGACATTCCAAAGTGAGTGGGATAATTATTTGAAAATGTCATGGCTATGGGGAAAAAGCAGAGGGGTGGGAGTGGCTGAGTTGCATGTGCAGAGAGCCAGCACAGACAGGACAGGCTGAATGGCCTCCTTCCGTGTGCTACAACCATTCTATGCTTCTATCAGCTCCCCTTTTAAAAGTGGGTACATGAATTGTCAGCCTCGATGATGTAAGGTCGCTGAAATGTGAGAGAACCCCATGACCTTCTCAGTCCGGGTTGGGGCCGACACAGCGGGTTGAGTTTTGAGGGGACCGGCACGATTCTAGAAATTGTCCCCGTGTTTGTGAAAGTCACCCCTTTTAATTGCCGATGATGGATGGCACTAACGTCCTTTTAAGCTCTTCACTTTCTTTTGGAACGGCGAGATTTGGATGTAGTCCAGACAATTGGCATTGCGGTCTCTCGGTCTGACAGACAATTATTAAAACCGTGCCCCAGTTGCATGCAGTGAGGAAGAGAGAGGCTTCCGTTCAGTGGAGGTGCCCTGACCTCTCCTCACCTCACACAGTGCTGATCACAGTGTTCGGCTCGCTGCAGTAGTGGCCGTTCAATTAAATACTCTTGGCAGCAGCATGAGGTTAATTTTCCAGTTCATAAAAAAAAGTCAGTGACAAATGAGCTCGAAGCTCCATCCGCTCACCACTTACAATCAGTAAAGTGGCCCAAATGACATCCCAAAAAACGTACCCATTATTTCAATTAGCAAAAAGAGACAGTAAAAAAAAAATCTCCGAACAAAATCCACAATTTGTGCCAATACTGTTAATCACCTACCCTCAGTTAAGTGAATTAACATTTTGATTGAAAGTTTTTTTGAGCAGCGCCAATGTGTGCTCAGTAACCCAACTCTGCTGAGGTTGCATAGACACACACAGGAATAGATGTGGAAATGGAAAAGGCTGAGAAGAGACACTGATTTGGTGTAATGTAAACTTCATGGGTGAGATTCTCTGTCCAGCGACGGCGGAATAGGGAAACACGATCGGGCGGAGAATCGCACTTAAGGTGAAAATCGGGGCCGGCGCCGGGCCCCCGGCAGAATGCCATCCTCCGGACTTCCAGTGGCGGCTATGCAGGAGTAAGTCGCACATTTGGTGGCTCCCGCTCTGGTCGTCTTTTGGACCTTTTCCCCCGATTTTCTACCAGACTTGAATTGTAAAACTGATGTCAGAGGCAATTGTACACTGAATTCCCACATGGGTGCATGGAGAGAAGGACTAGAAGTGCTCGTAAAGGCAGAAACAGAAAGACAGAGGCGGCTTGGGCTGAAGCTGTAGGGGGAGACAGCATGGCGGAGGACCGGAACTCTGGTTTGTCGATCCAGCGGTCAACGGAGCAGCTGATGCAAGTTATTCAGGAAGGCTTTGCTAAGCAGAAACGGGACAGCTTGGACCCGATAAAAGAGTCAATTGAGTGGCTGGAGCTTAGATTGGACCCCCAAGATCGGGCGATCCAGAAGGTAGAGAAGGCGCTGACTGAGCAGGAGGAACATCAAACTGCGGTGGAGTTGGAGGTGGGGATGCTGACAGACCAGCAGAAGAAGCTCCTGAGAAGGTGGAGGACCGAGAGAATAGGTCCCGGTGGCAGAACTTGAGAAACGTTGGGCTCCCGGAGGGGTCCGAAGGAGCGGACACTGGGGCATACATCACAGATATGTTTGAGAAGCTGCTGGAGGATGGAACATTCTCCCGACCCTTGGAGGTGGACAGGGCTCACAGAGCGCTCGCGAGGAAGCCGCGAATGGGAGACCCCCCGGGGGCAATGATGGTGAGATTGCAAAGGAACTTGGATAAGGAGCGTATTCTACAGTGGGCCAAGCAGACACGGACCTGTAAGTGGGACAACAATATCCTGCGGGTTTACCAAGACCTGAGTGTGGAGGTGGCCAGGAGGAGAGCAGGTTTCAACCAGATTAGGTCAATCCTTTTTAAGAAAAAGGTGAAGTTCAGACTGTTTTATCCAGCCTGTCTCTGGGTCACGCACGAGGAACAGCGCTTTTATTTTGAGTCGCCTGAGGACGTGCTGGACTTCGCAAAAAGGAAAGGACTGGTGGTTTACTGAGAACTTTTGAACTTTGCTGCAACGTCCATGTTTCTTTTTTGTTTTGTTCTCCTGTTCTTTTAAAAAAGGAAGTTTCTCGTTTTTTGTTTTGTGCAAGCTGTTTGTAATGCCTTTTGCATTGATTTGGGACCAGCGGTAGAGCTGAGTGAGTTAAGCTTTTCATTTGCACTGTTGGGGGATGGAGGTGTGCTTGTTTAGATCTTGGTGTTTTTCTGTCGGGCAATTGTGTGGGGATTGTTTGATGTTGGAGTATGTTTGTATGAGCTCAGGGGGGAGGGGGGAACCATAGGTGGGAGACTATCCGGCGCCAGGGATGGGGGGCCACCAAGCTAGCCTGGGCGGGCTAGCTCACAGTTTATTTAAGGGTTTGGGTTACAGAGTGTTGTTACTTGGGGGGGAGGGGTGTAAATGTTCTGCTGATGGGTGAGGGACTTGGGCTAAGGGACAGAGAGGAGGTTGGGGGGGGCGGAGTTTGGGCTGGAGGCGGGCCCAAAAAAGGGGATGGCTGATCGGCGAAGGGGAAGGGCAATGAGCCCCCCAACTAGGCTGAGCACCTGGAATGTTCGAGTGTTAAATGGGCCGGTCAAGAGGGCACGTGTGTTTGCGCATCTCAGGGGACTGAAGGCGGACATGGTAATGTTGCAGGAGACGCACCTTAGAGTAACTGACCAGATTAGATTGAGGAAAGGCTGGGTCAGTCAGGTCTTTCACTCGGGACTAAACTCAAAGACTAGAGGGGTTGCGATCCTGAACAATAAGCGGGTGGTGTTTGAGGCAGGTAGAATAGTCTCGGAGGTGGGAGGTCGGTACATTATGGTCAGTGGGACATGGAGGGGGTGCAGGTGGTATTAGTAAATGTGTAAACGCCAAATTGGGATAATGTGGAGTTTATAAAGAGGATGCTAGGGAAGATACAGGACCTGGACTCGTACAGGTTGATCATGGGAGGGGACTTCAACACAGTTATTGGCCCTGGCTTGGACTGGTCAAGCTCGAAAATGGGCAGGGTGCCAGCATGGCAAAGAGTCTTTCGGTGCAGACTCGATGGGCCGAATGGCCTCCTTCTGCACTGTATGTTCCATGTTCTATTTTACTGATGACGAGGTTCACTTTCTATGGCTTTGTTTATTTTTGCCTGTGGCCATACCCAGGCATAATCGATCAAGCACACTAGGCATTGATAGTAAATAGACTCACATAATCAGGCACAGAACAATTGAAGACTGCACGGTGCATCTGGGAGATGCCTCCAACAGACGATGAGCTTCATTTTTTCCAGAATCTGGGAGATGCACTCCAGATTCTGTAAAAAAAAGCTCATCGTCTGTTGGAGGCAGTTCACACAATTGTGGTGCCTGGAGACTGAGTGCATGTGAGACTTGAATCCAGGAATTTGGCAAGTGATGGAGTTTTATGGGTTGATCTCTTTCTAAAATCTAGTTAAGTTTACATGTAATATTTAACGTAACCTGAACAGTAAATTATATATTTTTAAAATTTCTTCTCACTGATAAACAAGCTCACTGTTGAGTCCACAGCGCTGGGTTAATTAGATAAGTAGTTTGAACTGGCTCCCTGACTGACTCAGCTCACTGGAATTTGAGCCAGTATAAACAGTGTCAGGGAAGGACACAAGTGAAATGTGGAACTTGTTCAAGGAACAGGTACTACGTGTCCTTGATATGTATGTCCCTCTCAGGCATGGTTGACAAGAGAGGTTGAATGTCCTGTTATGAGGAAGAAGGAGACTTATGTAAGGCTGAGGAAACAAGGTTCAGACAGGGATACAAGATAGCCAGGAGGGAACTGAAGAAAGGGATTAGGAGAACTAAGTGAGGGCATGAAAAATCTTTGGCGGGTAGGATAAAGGAAAACCCCAAACCTTTTACACACATGTGAGAAATATGAGAATGACTCGAGCAAGGGTAGGTCCGATCAAGGACAGTAGCGGGAGATTGTGTATTGAGTCTGAAGAGATAGGAGAGGTCTTGAACAAGTACTTTTCTTCAGTATATACAAATGAGAGGGGCCATATTGTTGGCGAGGATAGTGTGAAACAGACTGACAAGCTTGAGGAGATGTGTTGGACATTTTGAAAAACTTGAGGATAGACAAGTCTCCCGGGCCTGACGGGATATATCCAAGGATTCTATGGGAAGCAAGAGATGAAATTGCAGACCCGTTGGCAATGATCTTTTCGTCCTCACTGTCAACAGGGGTGGTACCAGGGGATTGGAGAGTGGCGAATGTCGTGCCCCTGTTCAAAAAAGGGAATAGGGATAACCCTGGGAATTACAGGCCAGTTAGTCTTACTTCGGTGGTAGGCAAAGTAATGGAAATGGTACTGAGGGATAGGATTTCTGAGCACCTGGAAATACACTGCTTGATTAGGGATAGTCAGCATGGATTTGTGAGGGGTAGGTCTTGCCTTACAAGTCTTATTGAATTCTTTCAGGAGGTGCCAAGCATGTGGATGAAGGTAAAGCAGTGGATGTAGTGTACATGGATTTTAGTAAGGCATTTGATAAGGTTCCCCATGGTAGGCTTATGCAGAAAGTAAGGAGGCATGGGATAGTGGGAAATTTGGCTAGTTGGATAACGAACTGGCTAACCAATAGAAGTCAGAGAGTGGTGGTGGATGGCAAATATTTAGCCTGGAGCCCAGTTACTAGTGGCAGGGATCAGTTCTGGGTCCTCTGCTGTTTGTGATTTTCATTAATGACTTGGATGAGGGAGTTGAAGGGTGGGTCAGTAGATTTGCAGATGATACGAAGATTGGTGGAGTTGTGGATAGTGAGGAGGGCTGTTGTCGGCTGCAAAGAGACATAGATAGGATGCAGAACTGGGCTGAGAAGTGGCAGATGGAGTTTAACCCTGAAAAGTGAGAGGTTGTTCATTTTGGAAGGGCAAATATGAATGCGGAATACAGGGTTAACGGTAGGGTTCTTGGCAATGTGGAGGAGCAGAGAGTTCTTGGGGTCTATGTTCATAGATCTTTGAAAGTTGCCACTCAAGTGGATAGAGCTGTGAAGAAGACCTATGGTGTGCTAGCGTTTATTAGCAGAGGGATTGAATTTAAGAGCCATGAGGTGATGATGCAGCTGTACAAAACCTTGGTAAGGCCAAATTTGGAGTACTGTGTGCATTTCTGGTCACCTCATTTTAGGAAGGATGTGGAAGTTTTGGAAAAGGTGCAAAGGAGATTTACCAGGATGTTGCCTGGAATGGAGAGTAGGTCTTACGAGGAAAGGTTGAGGGTGCTAGGCCTTTTCTCATTAGAACGGAGAAGGATGAGGGGTGGCTTGATAGAGGTTTATAAGATGATCAGGGGAATAGATAGAG
The DNA here is from genome assembly GCF_902713615.1 of Scyliorhinus canicula. Classification (NCBI taxonomy): domain Eukaryota; kingdom Metazoa; phylum Chordata; class Chondrichthyes; order Carcharhiniformes; family Scyliorhinidae; genus Scyliorhinus; species Scyliorhinus canicula. Next base: position 22,467,254 of record NC_052166.1, on the reverse strand, counting down.
TAGACAGTCAGAGACTTTTTCCCCGGGTGGAACAAACCATTACAAGGGGACATAAATTTAAAGTGAATGGTGGAAGATATAGAGGGATGTCAGAGGTAGGTTCTTTACCCAGAGAGTAGTGGGGGCATGGAATGCACTGCCTGTGGAAGTAGTTGAGTCGGAAACATTAGGGACCTTCAAGCGGCTATTGGATAGGTACATGGATTACGGTAGAATAATGGAGTGTAGATTAATTTGTTCTCAAGGGCAGCACTGTAGCATTGTGGATAGCACAATTGCTTCACAGCTCCAGGGTCCCAGGTTTGATTCCGGCTTGGGTCACTGCCTGTGCGGAGTCTGCACGTCCTCCACGTGTGTGCGTGGGTTTCCTCCGGGTGCTCCGATTTCCGATGTGCAGGTTAGGTGGATTGGCCATGATAAATTGCCCTTAGTGTCGAAATATTGCCCTTAGTGTTGGGTGGGGTTACTGGGTTATGGGGATAGGGTGGAGGTGTTGACCTTGGGTAGGGTGCTCTTTCCAAGAGCCGGTGCAGACTCGATGGGCCGAATGGCCTCCTTCTGCACTGTAAATTCTATGATAATCTATGATTAATCTAGGACAAAGGTTCGGCACAACATCGTGGGCCGAAGGGCCTGTTCTGTGCTGTATTTTTCCAATGTTCTAAACACTTAGACTGTTTAGGAGACGCAAAAAGTAACTCACACAAAGGAATTTGGCAAGTGAGGGAATTTGGTGCAGTGAATGAGTGGGCCAAGAGAGGGAGCCAGAGACAATGAGACCTGAGAGATAGATAACTGGTGAGTTTTAAGTTATATTTCCCCCTCTCTCCCCCTCTAAACCGGGGCAAAAAATGTAAACTGGTACAGAGGCGACGTAAGTATGATATTAAGTTTATAGTTTAACTCGGTAAATTCCTAAATATATCTGTGGATAATTATTAAGTGATATTCTAAACTTTAACTTAATCAGTTAAACAACGTGATAAACAGAGCAGGTAATGTGTTGCAGCTGTAGCATGTGGGAACTGGTGGACAGCAGCGTGATGCGCAGCAACCTTATCTACTGTAACTTGACTGCACCTTGAGGAGCTTTGGCTCAGATTTGATGAGCTGGCAGCTGAACTTCGGACACTGCCTTGCATCAGAAAGGATGCTTCAGGAGGCAATGACACCCCTAAGGCACAATACTTCAGATTTGGTCTGTGGTAAGGTCCAGGAGGTTGTAAACACCAGTGAGGCAAGTATGGGAATTCATAAGATAGCAATAGAGGAGTCTCAGATCTTCTAATTATCCAACAGGTTTGACGCTCTCGCACCTTGTGTGGATGAGAGCAGGAACTGAAGCGAGGATGAGGAACGAATGCTGGAAAATCTCAGCAAGTCTGGCAGCATCTGTCGGGAGAGAAAAGAGCTAACGTTTCAAGTCCGATGACTCGTTGTCAAAGCTAACAGACAGAGAAAGTTGGAAATATTTATACGGTGGAGTGAGAATGAAAGATGAGTCATAGCCACGGAAACCCAGGGATATCGGGTGCTAGTGGCCACAGATACCAAGGGGAAAGAGTGTTAATGGCAGTCCCAAGAGAGGACAACAGATGTGAAAGGTCAAACAGCAGAGAAACTAACATCAGAGAATAGACTGTAGGTGTGGGGGGAGGGGAAGCGGGAAGCAAAGAGGAAAAAGGTGCAGGAAAGGTGGATAAGATTGGGGGGGGGAATTAAATGTATATTAAGAAAGAAAGAAATGGTAAAAGACAGTTAAAATGAAATGAAAACAATTGGGTCGAGGTGGGGCTGATCATCTGAAGTTGTTGAATTCGATGGTCAGGCCGGAAGGCTGTAGCGTGCCTAACCGAAAGATGAGATGCTGTTCCTCCAGTTTGCGTTGCGCTTCACTGGAACATTGCAGCAGGCCAAGAACAGACATGTGGGCCTGGGAGCAGGGTCTTTTGTTAAAATGGCAAGCAACGGGAAGGTCAGGATCCTGAATGCGCACAGAACGAAGATGCTCTCTTCCATGAGAGGATGAGGAAGTTGGCCATAGCATCATGGTACAGACGCAATGTAAGAGCACTCTAGCCAGACCCACTCCGCTGCCCTCAACCTAACCTAGACATCTTTGGACGGTGGGAGGAAACCGGAGCGCCCGGAGAAAACCCACACAGACACGGGGAGAATGTGCAAACTCCAAACAGTCACCCAAGGCCGGAATTGAACCGGGCCCCTGCCGCTGTGCTAACTAGTGAAGGATGACTAAAACAAGGGAGAAACTGGAGCATGAGAGAAAAGTAACAAGAAAAATAAAATCAGACAGAAAATAAATGTGTAAAAAGGAAAGAAGTAGCTAAAGTGAGCACTGGTCTCCTGTGGATTGGGATTCATCGCACGGTTCATGGCCCAGATGTGTTTTCCTCCAGCCTTTGTCACCCTGGACCACTTTTATACCGTATTCTAATGATGAATTCATTGCCTATGCCAAGGGGTCTCACTATTGTGGATTGTGCCCTCCCCCATCCCCCCATTGAGTAATTGGGCGCGTGAGTTCCACCTCCTCTGAAGTGGCAGTACTGACCGGGAAGAGGAGATTCTGGTGGGATTCTGTTTCAAATCTTTATGATGCGTGTACGGCCGATGCTTTTTTTTTCTAAAGTGTTTTTATCGTGTTTTCACATCTTATATTTCACAATTTAGAAGTTACATAATTCAAAACCGCGCAAAGAAAGAAACAAACAGAAGGCAGCCCACATATTTAAAGGCAATTGACGTCCCTCCAGCCCTGGCTGTGGCCCCCCCTTCAGTTGGCCTACATCTGGTACAATCCCCAGGATGACCAGAGCATATATTTACAGGTGTTTAATTACAGTTTGGGCTTCAGCCTGCCCTCGGACCAATCCCCTGCGGCTTTGTCCCTTGTCCCTCTCGCTTTCTTTACATGCCTTGGCTGCTCCCCCATCCCCCATGCCCTCTCCCTCTCTCCTTTTCCTCCATGCTGGTCTGGGGACTCGAGATGTCGAGAAGCAAGTCAGAGTGAGACTCTACGCTCTTTGTCCACCTCTCCACCCCGTTCTGAGGGCAATCACCAGTGGTTTGATTGCTGAGGCAGAGGGCATAGCGGGTTCAGCGGGGATGACGGGGACAGCGGCGATAGCGGGGACAGCGGCAATAGCGGGGACAGCGGCGATAGCGGGGACAGCGGCGATAGCGGGGATAGCGGCGATAGTGGGGACAGCGGGGACAGCGGCGATAGCGGGGACAGCGGCGATGGCGGGGACAGCAGCGATAGCGGGGACAGTGGGGACAGCGGCGATAGTGGGGATAGCGACAATGGCGGGGACAGCGGCGATAGTGGGGATAGCGGGGACAGCGGGGACAGCGGCGATAGCGGGGATGGTGGGGACAGCGGCGATAGTGGGGATAGCGGCGATGGCGGGGACAGCGGGGACAGCGGCGATAGTGGGGATAGCGGGGACAGCGGGGACAGCGGCGATAGCGGGGATGGTGGGGACAGCGGCGATAGTGGGGACAGCGGGGACAGCGGCGATAGCGGGGATGGTGGGGACAGCGGCGATAGCGGGGATGGTGGGGACAGCGGGGACAGCGGCGATAGTGGGGACAGCGGGGATAGTGGGGACAGCGGGGACAGCGGGGACAGCGGGGATAGTGGGGACAGCGGGGACAGCGGGGACAGCGGGGACAGCGGGGATAGTGGGGACAGCGGGGACAGCGGGGATAGTGGGGACAGCGGGGACAGCGGGGACAGCGGCGATAGTGGGGACAGCGGCGATAGTGGGGACAGCGGCGATAGTGGGGACAGCGGCGATAGTGGGGACAGCAGGGACAGCGGGGATAGCGGGGACAGCGGCGATAGTGGGGACAGCGGCGATAGTGGGGACAGCGGGGACAGCGGCGATAGTGGGGACAGCGGGGACAGCGGGGATAGTGGGGACAGCGGCGATAGTGGGGACAGCGGGGACAGCGGGGACAGCGGCGATAGTGGGGACAGCAGGGACAGCGGGGATAGCGGGGACAGCGGCGATAGTGGGGACAGCGGGGACAGCGGGGATAGTGGGGACAGCGGCGATAGTGGGGACAGCGGGGACAGCGGGGACAGCGGCGATAGCGGGGACAGCGGGGACAGCGGCGATAGCGGGGACAGCGGGGACAGCGGCGATAGTGGGGACAGCGGGGAGAGCGGCGATAGTGGGGATAGCGGGGACAGCGGGGACAGCGGCGATAGCGGGGATGGTGGGGACAGCGGCGATAGTGGGGACAGCGGGGACAGCGGCGATAGCGGCGATAGTGGGGACAGCGGGGACAGCGGCGATAGCGGGGACAGCGGGGACAGCGGCGATAGCGGTGATAGCGGGGACAGCGGCGATAGTGGGGACAGCGGGGACAGCGGCGATAGCGGCAATAGCGGGGACAGCGGCGATAGTGGGGACAGCGGCGATAGTGGCAATAGCGGGGATGGTGGGGACAGCGGCGATAGTGGGGACAGCGGGGACAGCAGCGATAGTGGGGACAGCGGCGATAGCGGGGACAGCGGGGATGGTGGGGACAGCGGGGACAGCGGGGACAGCGGGGACAGCGGGGACAGCGGCAATAGCGGGGACAGCGGGGACAGCGGGGACAGCGGCGATAGTGGGGACAGCGGGGACAGCGGGGACAGCGGCGATAGTGGGGACAGCGGGGACAGCGGGGACAGCGGGGATAGCGGGGACAGCGGCGATAGCGATGACAGCGGGGACAGCGGGGACAGCGGCGATAGTGGGGACAGCGGGGACAGCGGGGACAGCGGCGATAGTGGGGACAGCGGCGATAGTGGGGACAGCGGCGATAGTGGGGACAGCGGCGATAGTGGGGACAGCGGGGACAGCGGGGACAGCGGCGATAGCGGGGATGGTGGGGACAGCGGCGATAGTGGGGATAGCGGGTATCCCTGTCTCGTGCCTCTGTGCAGCGGACATATTTAGAGCTGGTGGTGTTTGTCCGTATGCTGTCAATGGGAGGTGATCCCTGGTCTGAACACAGTTGTTTCAGTGCCTTGATGAGGTAGTTATGATTGCGGTGTACTCTGCAGCTACCTCTGCACGCAGTTCTCCAACCTCCTTGCCAGGGTCATTGCCAGGATCTTTGCATCTACGGAGGAGGAGATGGGCCTGTAGGACCTGCACTCAGTCAGGTCTTTTTTGGGTATCAGGAAACAAAGGAAATTCGGCTTGACCACATTGAATTTTAACAATTTTTACAGATTCACCACCGAATGCATCCTATCTGGCTGCATCACAGCCTGGTATGGCATCTGCTCAGCCCAAGACCGTAAGAAACTACAGAGAATCGTGAACACCGCTCTGTCCATCACATAAACCCGCCTCCCATCCATTGACTCCATCTACACTTCCCGCTGCATTGGGGAAGCGGGCAGCATAATCAAAGACCCCTCCCACCCGGGTTATTCTTTCTTCCAACCTCTTCCATTGGGCAGGTGATACAAAATTCTGAGAACACGCACTAACAGATTCAAAAACAACTTCTTCCCTGCTGTTACCACACCCCTGAATGACCCTATTATGGACTGAACTGATCTCTCCGCTCATCTTCTCTATTGTGTAGAACCACATTCCGTGTGCCTCACCCGATGTCTGTGTCTATGCACACGGCAGCACGGTAGCCTTGTGGATAGCACAACTGCTTCACAGCTCCAGGGTCCCAGGTTCGATTCCGGCTTGGGTCACTGTCTGTGCGGAGTCTGCACATCCTCCCCGTGTGTGCGTGGGTTTCATCCGGGTGCTCCGGTTTCCTCCCACAGTCCAAAAATGTGCAGATTAGGTGGATTAGCCATGATAAATTGCCCTTAGTGTCCAAAATCACCCTTCGTGTTGGGTGGGGTTACTGGGTTATGGGGATAGGGTGGCGGTGTTGACCTTGGGTAGGGTGCTCTTTCCAAGAGCCGGTGCAGCCTCGATGGGCCGAAAGGCCTCCTTCTGCACTGTAAATTCTATGAAAAAATATTCTATGTTTTTTCATGTATGGAACCATCTGATTGAGCTGCATCCTGAATAATACTTTTCATTGTACCTCAGTACACGTGACAATAAAACAAATCAAATTTTCCCTGACCTCACAAATCAATGTAGTCCTTCCCTCACAGCTTTACCCATCCACACTGTTAAAACTCTCTCCACCTCCCACTCTAACAACTATACCCACCGCCTACTCTCCGACCCTACCCGCCCCCCCACTCTCCCAACTCTACCCACCCCTACAATTATACCCACCCCCCATTCTCACAACTATACACACCCCACACTCTCCCAACTATACCCACCCACTCTCCCAACTATACCCACCCCACTCTCCCAACTATACCCACCCCCACTATTATACCCATCCCCATCTCCCAACTATACCTAACCCCCACTATTACAACTATACCCACCCCTCCACTCTCCCAACTACACCCACCCCCACTCTCTCAACTATACCCACCCCCCACTCTCACAATTATACCCACCTCTCCACTCTCCCAACTACACCCACCCCCCACTCTCACAACTATACCCACCCCCCACTCTCCTATACCCAACCTACCCCCACTCTCACAACACAACACCCCCCCCATTCTCACAGCTATACCCACCCCCACCCCCCACTCTCCCAACTACACCCACCCCTCACTCTCACAACTATACCCAACACCCACTCTCCCAACTATACCCACCCCCCACTCTCCCAACTACACCCACTCCTCACTCTCACAACTATACCCACCCCCCCCACTCTCACAACTATACCCAACACCCACTCTCCCAACTATACCCAGCCCCCACTCTCCCAACTATACCCACCCCCACTCTCACAACTATACCCACCCCCCCACTCTCACAACTATACCCACCCCCCACTCTCACAACTATACCCACCCCCCACTCTCACAACTATACCCACCCCCACTCTCCCAACCATACCCACCCCCCCCCCACTCTCCCAACTATACCCACCCCCACTCTCCCAACCATACCCACCCCCCACTCTCACAACTATACCCATCCCCCCCAATCTCACAACTATACCCACCCCCCACTCTCACAACTATACCCCCCCCACTCTTCCAACTATACCCACTCCACTCTCCGAACTATACCAACTCCCCACTCTCACAACTATACCCATCACCCACTCTCCCAACTATACCCACCCCCCACTCTCACAACTATACCCACCCCCCACTCTCACAACTATACCCACCCCCCACTCTCACAACTATACCCACCCCCCACTCTCACAACTATACCCACCCCCCACTCTCACAACTATACCCACCCCCCACTCTCACAACTATACCCACCCCCCACTCTCACAACTATACCCACCCCCCCACTCTCACAACTATACCCAACCCCCACTCTCACAACTATACCCACCCCCCACTCTCACAACTATACCCACCCCCCACTCTCACAACTCTACCCACCCCCCACTCTCACAACTCTACCCACCCCCCACTCTCACAACTATACCCATCACCCACTCTCCCAACTATACCCACCCCCCACTCTCCCAACCATACCCATCCCCCCCACTCTCCCAACTATACCCACCCACACTCTCACAACTATACCCAACCCCCCACTCTCACAACTATACCCACCCCCCACTCTCACAAATATATCCACCCCAACTCTCACAACTATACCAACCCCCCACTCTACCCCCCCACTCTCACAATTATACCCACCCCCCCCACTCTCACAATTATACCCACCCCCCACTCTCATAACTATACCCACCCCCCTACTCTCACAATTATACCCAGCCCCCACTCTCATAACTATACCCAGTCCCATTCCCAACTATACCCAGCCCCCACTCTCACAACTATACCCAGCCCCCCACTCTCACAACTCTACCCACCCCACATTCTCACAACTCTGACCCCCCACTCTCATAACGCTATCCACCTCTCCACTGTCACAACTCTAGCCCCCCCACTCTCACATCTCTACCCCCCCACTCTCACAACTCTACCCACCCCCCTCTCGCAACTATATCCCCCCGCTCTCACAACCAAACCCACCACCCCCATTCTCACAACTCTACCCACCACCCCCACTCTTGCAACTATACCCACCCCCCACTCTCACAACTCTACCCACCCCCACTCTCACAACTATACCCACCCCCACTCTCACAAATATACCCACCCCCCACTCTCACAACAATACCCACCTCCACTCTCCCAACTACACCCACCCCCCACTCTCTCAACTATACCCACCCCCCACTCTCACAATTATACCCACCTCTCCACTCTCCCAACTACACCCACCCCCCACTCTCACAACTATACCCACCCCCCACTCTCCTATACCCAACCTACCCCCACTCTCACAACACAACACCCCCCCCCATTCTCACAGCTATACCCACCCCCACCCCCCACTCTCCCAACTACACCCACCCCTCACTCTCACAACTATACCCAACACCCACTCTCCCAACTATACCCACCCCCCACTCTCCCAACTACACCCACTCCTCACTCTCACAACTATACCCACCCCCCCCACTCTCACAACTATACCCAACACCCACTCTCCCAACTATACCCAGCCCCCACTCTCCCAACTATACCCACCCCTACTCTCACAACTATACCCACCCCCCCACTCTCACAACTATACCCACCCCCCACTCTCACAACTATACCCACCCCCACTCTACCAACCATACCCACCCCCCCCCCCCACTCTCCCAACTATACCCACCCCCACTCTCCCAACCATACCCACCCCCCACTCTCACAACTATACCCATCCCCCCAATCTCACAACTATACCCACCCCCCACTCTCACAACTATACCCCCCCCACTCTTCCAACTATACCCACTCCACTCTCCGAACTATACCAACTCCCCACTCTCACAACTATACCCATCACCCACTCTCCCAACTATACCCACCCCCCACTCTCACAACTATACCCACCCCCCACTCTCACAACTATACCCACCCCCCACTCTCACAACTATACCCACCCCCCCACTCTCACAACTATACCCACCCCCCACTCTCACAACTATACCCACCCCCCACTCTCACAACTATACCCACCCCCCACTCTCACAACTATACCCACCCCCCACTCACAACTATACCCAACCCCCACTCTCACAACTATACCCACCCCCCACTCTCACAACTATACCCACCCCCCACTCTCACAACTCTACCCACCCCCCACTCTCACAACTCTACCCACCCCCCCACTCTCACAACTATACCCATCACCCACTCTCCCAACTATACCCACCCCCCACTCTCCCAACCATACCCATCCCCCCCACTCTCCCAACTATACCCACCCCCACTCTCACAACTATACCCAACCCCCCACTCTCACAACTATACCCACCCCCCACTCTCACAAATATATCCACCCCAACTCTCACAACTATACCAACCCCCCACTCTACCCCCCCACTCTCACAATTATACCCACCCCCCCACTCTCACAATTATACCCACCCCCCACTCTCATAACTATACCCACCCCCCTACTCTCACAATTATACCCAGCCCCCACTCTCACAACTATACCCAGTCCCATTCCCAACTATACCCAGCCCCCACTCTCACAACTATACCCAGCCCCCCACTCTCACAACTCTACCCACCCCACATTCTCACAACTCTGACCCCCCACTCTCATAACGCTATCCACCTCTCCACTGTCACAACTCTAGCCCCCCCCACTCTCACATCTCTACCCCCCCCACTCTCACAACTCTACCCACCCCCCTCTCGCAACTATATCCCCCCGCTCTCACAACCAAACCCACCACCCCCATTCTCACAACTCTACCCACCCCCCCCCACTCTTGCAACTATACCCACCCCCCACTCTCACAACTCTACCCACCCCCACTCTCACAACTCTACCCACCCCCACTCTCACAACTATACCCACCCCCACTCTCACAAATATACCCACCCCCCACTCTCACAACAATACCCACCCCCACTCTCACAACTATACCCATCCCCCCCAATCTCACAACACTACCCACCCCCACTCTCACACCTATACCCACCCCCCCACTCTCACAACAATACCCACCCCCACTCTCACAACTATACCCATCCCCCCCATCTCACAACACTACCCACCCCCACTCTCACACCTATACCCACCCCCCCCCACTCTCACAACAATACTCACCCCCACTCTCACAACTATACCCTCCCCCCACTCTCACAACTCTACCCACCCCGCACTCTCCCAACTATACCCACCCCCACTCTCCTAACTATACCCACCCTGACTCTCACAACTGTACCCACCCCACTCTCACAACTATACCCACCACCCACTCTACCAACTATACCCACCCCCACTCTCACAACTATACCCACCCCCACACTCTCAAAACTATACCCACCACCCACTCTACCAACTATACCCACCCCCACTCTCACAACTATACCCACCCCCCACTCTCACAACTATACCCACCCCCACTCTCACAACTCTACCCACCCCCACTCTCACAACTATACCCACCCCCCACTCTCACAACAATACCCACCCCCCACTCTCACAACTATACCCACCCCCACTCTCCTAACTATACCCACCACCCACTCTCCCAACTATACCCACCACCCACTCTCCCAACTACACCCACCCCCCACACGCTCACAACTATACCCACCACCCACCCTCCCAACTATACCCACCCTCTCACTCTCACAACTATACCCACCACCCACTCTCACAACTCTACCCATCCCCCCACTGTCCCAACTATACCCACCCCTCCAGTCTCACAACTCTACCCACGCCCCCACTGTCCCAACTATACCCACCCCGACAACTATACCCACCCCCACTCTCACAACTCTACCCACCCCCACTCTCACAACTATACCCACCCCCCACTCTCACAACTATACCCACCACCCACCCTCCCAACTATACCCACCCTCTCACTCTCACAACTATACCCACCACCCACTCTCACAACTCTACCCATCCCCCCACTGTCCCAACTATACCCACCCCTCCAGTCTCACAACTCTACCCACGCCCCCACTGTCCCAACTATACCCACCCCCACAACTATACCCACCCCCCACTCTCACAACTATACCCACCCCCCACTCTCACAACTATACCCACCCCCCCCGACTCTCAAAGCTTATCCACCCCCACTCTCCCAACTATACCCACCCCCACTCTTGCAACGCTATCCACCCCCACACTCACAAATCTACCCATTCTTACAAATCTACTCACCCTTTCAGGGTCCTTCTGGTTTATTCCCGTTATTTTACCTTTCTTCTATTATGATCCATAGATCATTAATGGACATGTCTTTTTAAGGAAAGCAGCCTGTGTCCTTAAATTAAATAGAAGAATCCAGAAGTTTAAGGAGCAATCCCTTGCTAGTTTAAACTAGAGAGGCAGACATTTTGGCACTAGCACGAGTGATGGGTTTGGTACTCGGTTTGATTGATTGGCCGGTGACCAATAAATTGGCCCAAAAGAAGGCTGTGCTCTGCTCAGTAACTGGTGGTGATTGGATCTTATTCCATTGATATGCTTTTCAGAGACCAAAGGTTGCAGTTTTGTTTCTGGCAGCACGGAGGAAAGGCCCAGATGATTTTCTGCAGAACGCTGCAGTGAGCACCATCTCTTTCTCCAGCAAGCCAGTGGGGGGCTGTATTCCTGAAGCTACAGACGCCTGAATACCCACCACCAACATGAAAGCAAGATTTAAAGAGAAGTAAAGTGCCTCTCCAAGTATGTTGTGAGTACTGCATAGAACAAAGAAAGAACAAAGAAAATTACAGCACAGAAACAGGCCCTTCGGCCCTCTCAGCCTGCGCCGATCCAGATCCTTTATCTAAACCTGCCACCTATTTTTCAAGGATCTACTTCCCTCTGTTCCCCGCCCATTCATATATCTGTCTAGATGCATCTTAAATTGCTATTGTGCCTGCCTCTACCACCTCCGCTGGCAAAGCGTTCCAGGCACCCACCACCCTCTGCGTAAAAAACTTTCCATGCACATCTCCCTTAAACTTTCCCCTCTCACCTTGAAATTATGACCCCTTGTAATTGACACCCCCACTCATGGAAACAGCTTGTTGCTATCCACCCTGTCCATACCTCTCATAAATTTGTAGACCTCAATCAGGTCCCCCCTCAACCTCCATCTTTCCAACGAAAACAATCCGAATCTACTCCACCTTTCTTTATAGCTAGCACCCTCCATACCAGGCAACATCCTGGTGAACCTCCTCTGCACCCTCTCAAAAGCATCCACATCCTTCTGGTAATGTGGCGACCAGAACTGTGGCCTAACCAAAGTCCTATACAACTGCACCATGACCTGCCAACCCTTGTACTCAATACCCCGTCCGATGAAGGCAAGCATGATGTATGCCTTCTTGACCACTCTATCAACCTGCGTTGCCACCTTCAGGGTACAATGGACCTGAACTCCCAGATCTCTCTGTACATCAATTGTCCCCAGGACTCTTCCATTGACTGTATAGTCCGCTCTTGAATTGGATCTTCCAAAATGCATCACCTCTCATTTGCCTGGATTGAACTCCATCTGCCATTTCTCTGACCAACTCTCCAATCTATCTATATTTTGCTGTATTTTCTGACAGTCCCCCTCGCTATCTGCAACTCCACCAATCTTAGTATCATCTGCAAACTTGCTAATCAGTCCACCTATACCTTCGTCCAGATCATTTATGTACATCACAAACAACAGTGGTCCGAGCAGGGCAGCACGGTGGCCTAGTGGTTAGCACAACCGCCTCACGGCGCTGAGGTCCCAGGTTCGATCCCGGCTCTGGGTCACTGTCCGTGTGGAGTTTGCATATTCTCCCCGTGTCTGCGTGGGTTTCGTCCCCACAACCCAAAAATGTGCAGAGTAGGTGGATTAGCCATGCTAAATTGCCCCTTAATTGGAAAAAATAATTGGGTAATCTAAATTTATTTTTAAAAAAACAGTGGTCCGAGCACGGATCCTTGTGGAACACCACTAGTCACCTTTCTCCATTTTGAGACACTCCGTTCCACCACTACTTTGTCTCCTGTTGCCCAGCCAGTTCTTTATCCATCTAGCTAATACACCCTGAACCCCATGCGACTTCACTTTTTCCATCAACCTGCCATGGGAAACTTTATCAAACGCCTTACTGAAGTCCATGTATATGACATCTTCAGCCATTCCCTCATTAATTAACTTTGTCACTTCCTCAAAAAATTCTATTAGGTTTGTAAGACATGACCTTCCCTGCACCAAACCATGCTGCCTATCACTGATAAGTCTATTTTCTTCCAAATGTAAATAGATCCTATCCCTCAGTATCTTCTCCAACAGATTGCCGACCACTGACGTTAAGCTCACAGGTCTATAATTCCCCGGATTATCGCTGCTACTCTTCCTAAACAAAGGGACAACATTAGCAATTCTCCAGTCCTCCAGGACCTCACCTGTGCTCAAGGATGCTGCAAAGATATCTGCTCAGGCCCCAGCTATTTTGTCCCTCGCTTCCCTCAGTAACCTGGGATAGATCCCATCCGGTCCTGGGGACTTGTTGACCTTCATACCTTTCAGCATACCCAAAACTTCCCCCTTCCGTATGATAACTTGACCGAGATTATTTAAACATCCGTCCCTAACCTCAACACCCGTCATGTCCCTCTCCTTGGTGAATACTGATGCAAAGTACTCATTAAGAATCTCACCCATTTCCTCTGACTCCACGCATAAATTCCCTCTTTTGTCTTTGAGTGGGCCAATCCTTTCTCTAGTTACCCTCTTGCCCTTTATATACGAATAAAAGGCTTTGGGATTTTCCTTAACCCTGTTTGCCAAAGATATTTCATGACCTCTTTTTGCCCTCTTTATTGCGCGTTTGAGATTTGTCCTACTTTCCCGATATTCCTCCAAAGCTTCATCAGTTTTACACAGAACACACAGAACAGTACAGCACAGAACAGGCCCTTCGGCCCTCGATGTTGTGCCGAGCAATGATCACCCTACTCAAACCCACGCATCCACCCCATACCCGTAACCCAACAACCCCCCCTTAACCTTACATTTTAGGACACTACGGGCAATTTAGCATGGCCAATCCACCTAACCCGCACATCTTTGGACTGTGGGAGGAAACCGGAGCACTCGGAGGAAACCCACGCACACACGGGGAGGACGTGCAGACTCCGCACAGACAGTGACCCAGCCGGGAATCGAACCTGGGACCCTGGAGCTGTGAAGCATTTATGCTAACCACCATGCTACCGTGCTGCCCCGATAAGTTGCCTCGATCTTATGAATGCTTCCTTTTTTATTTTAGCTGGTTTCACAATTCCACCCATCCATGGTTCCCTAATCTTGCCATTTCTATCCCTCATTTTTACAGGGACATGTCTGTCCTGCACTCTAATCAACCCTTCCTTAAAAGACTCCCACATTTCAAATGTGGATTTACCTTTAAACGGCTGCTCCCAATCCACATTCCCTAGCTCCCGTCGAGTTTTGTTATACTTGGCCTTTCCCCAATTTAGCACTTTTCCTTTAGGACCACTCTCGTCTTTGTCCATGAGTATTCTAAAACTTATAAAATTGTGATCGCTATTCCCAAAGTAATAACCGACTGAAACTTCAACCACCTGGCCAGGATCATTCCCCAATACCAGGTCCAGTATGGCCCCCTCACGAGTTGATCATTTACATACTGCTCTAAAAAACTCTCCTGGATGCTCTTTACAAATTCTGCTCCATCTACGCCTCCAACACTACATGAGTCCCATTCAATGTTGAGGAAGTTAAAATCTCGCATCACGACCACTCTATTGCTCCTACACTTTTCTATAATCGGTCTACATATTTGTACCTTTACTTCACGCTCGCTTTTGGGAGGCCTGTAGTAAAGTCCCAACAATGTTACTGCACCCTTCTTATTTCTTAGCTCTACCCATATTGCCTCAGTGCTCGAATCCTCCATAGTGCCCTCCTTAATCACAGCTGTGATATCATCTCTGACCAGTAATGCAACTCCTCCACCCCTTTTACCTGCTTCTCTATCCCTCCTGAAGCATCTATACCCTGGGATATTCAGTTGCCAATCTTGCCCTTCCCTCAACCAAGTCTCAGTTATACCAATAACATCATATTCCCAGGTACTAATCCAAGCCCTAAATTCATCTGCTTTACCTGCTACATTTCTCACATTGAAACAAATGCACCTCAGACCACCTGTCCCTTTGCGTTCATCATCTCTTCCCCGTCTACTCTTCCCCTTAGTCACAATGAGTTTATTATCTAGTACCTTACTGGCTTTAATTGCTGCCTCTTTACTGACCTCTAACTTCCTAATCTAGTTCCCATCCCCCACCACATTAGTTTAAAACCTACCCAATAGTGTTAGCAAAAGCACCCCCTAGAACATTGGTTCCAGTCCTGCCCAGGTGTAGACCATTCGATTTGTAATGGTCCTACTGCCCCCAGAACCGGTTCCATGGTCCCAAAAATCTGAACCCCTCCCTCCTGCACCATCTCTCAAGCCATAGGTCAGCAGCACGGTTCGATTCCCGTACCAGCCCCCTCAGACAGGTGCCGGAACGTGGCGACTAGGGGCTTTTCACAGTAACTTCATTGAAGCCTACTCGTGACAATAAGCGATTTTCATTCATTTTATTTCATTCATTCTGACTATTCTTGAATTTCTACTCTGACTGTCTCGTGGCACTGGTAGCAATCCTGAGATTACTACCTTTGAGGTGCTACTTTTTAACTTATCTCCTAACTCCCTAAATTCTGATTATAGGACCTCATCCTGTTTTTTTATCTATATCTTTGGTGCCTATATGCAACACGACAACTGGCTGTTCACCCTCCCCCTTCACTATGTCCTGCAGCCGATCTAAGACATCCCTGACCCGTGCACCCGGGAGGCAACATACCATGCGGGAGTCTCGTTTTTGACCACAGAAACGCCTGTCTACTCCTCTTACAATTGAATCCCCTATGACTATAGCCCTGCCAGTATTTTTCCCACCCTTCTGTGCAACAGAGCCAGCCACGGTGCCATGAGCCTGGCTACTACTGCCTTCCCCTGGTGAGTCATCTCCCCCAAAAGTATCCAAAACGGTATACCTGTTTTGGAGGGAGATGACCACAGGGGACACCTGCACTGCCTCCCTGCTCTTACTCTGCCTTTTGGTCACCCATTCCCTGTCTCCCTCACTAATCCTAATCTGCGGTGTGACCAACTCACTGAACGTGCTATCCACGACCTCCTCAGCATCGCGGATGCTCCAAAGTGAGTCCATCCGCAGCTCCAGAGCCATCATGTGGTCTAACAGGAGCTGCAGCTGGACACACGTCCACCACATGAAGGAGTCAGAGGCATCGGCTGTGTCCCTGAACTCCCACATTGAGCACGAGGAGCATAACATGGGTCTGGGATCTCTTGCCATTTATACATTTTACCTTAACTGATTACAAATATAATATCAAATAATGAATAAGTGAAAGGAATAAAAATTTTACTTACGAATCACAATATTTACCAACACACGACGAGTTAAATTTCTCCCAGCTACTGCTAATTGGAGCACTTTCCTAACCAACCAATCAGGTCACTGCTTTGCTGTGATGTCGCTCTTCAAATTTATCCCCAAAGACCCTGTGGCCACTATTTAAGCAGCGAAGCAGCTCCGCCCACTCCAACAGCTGAATTCCAGCTGAAAAGACTCTAATCCGGGAAGCAGCTAGTTTAAATACTCACCGCTCGACTCTGTAGCTCCGCCCACTCCAACAGCTGAATTCGCGCTGAAAAGGCATATCTTTTTTTTTTGTTTTTTTAATAAATTTAGATTACCCAATTATTTTTTCCAATTAAGGGGCAATTTAGCGTGGCCAATACACCTACTCTGCACATTTTTGGGTTGTGGGGGCGAAACCCACGCAGACACGGGGAGAATGTGCAAACTCCACACGGTCAGTGACCCAGAGCCGGGATCGAACCTGGGACCTCAGCGCCGTGAGGCGGTTGTGCTAACCACTAGGCCACCGTGCTGCCCGAAAAGGCATATCTAAACAACAGAGAACCTGAATGAATAGATCTCCAGAGAAGACCACTACAGGCTGCAAACCAAAGACTTTAATCTGCATGTTTACTGTAAAGAAAAGTATACTAAAAAGCATAATCTGAGGCAAAGGTTCCTTTTCCTTTCCCTTACGTTTTTTAACCCCTTTCCATACCTCTGTGTTTGTCTGTCTTGTGTGAGTGGGTAGAGGGTGGGGGTTGCAAGTTAAAGTCCGAGTTAAGAATCAGTTAATAGTTAACCAACTGTATCTGCTGCATATATAAATATAGTTATGGTTATAAATAAATAGTAATGGTGTTTAAACTCACAAACCGGGTGACTGTAATTATTGGGCAGCCAAGGGCCAAAAGACTTTGAGTACTTTTGTAAGAATTATTGGTTAATTCACTTGTGTTGCGACTCTGGGGCATGTGGCGATGGAATTGACCACGCACTTGCCCAGGCTGTCACAACATCCTCCCAGCTCTCTAATCTCTAGCCACACCCACCTTTTCACAATTCTACTCCTCACGCTTCCGATTCCAGTCCCACCCTCATGTGGCCTGATCAGCGCCGATCGTATTGATTGTCCTAGCAGGCCTGATGGGCCAATTGCCCATATCTGCTTCTACTGCTGATTAATGATTCAGTCCAGGTTAACTTAACCCGAGCCAGCCCATATGTCACTGCACACAAGATGCCCAAAGCCGCGTTAAGGCAGCCAACATTGACAGCTAAATAGATTGCCTGACTTAACATGGGGTCAGGTGGATTTCAGTCCTTCTTTGGATTGCGAACATTAGCTCATTGAAATCTGAAAATGTACCGATTGCAGTCCAATGTGTACCCCTGTTTCTGGTCTGTTTTGTAGCTGACCTAGCAATGCTAATGAAAGAGTGCTGAGAGAAATATTTCTGGACCTGCTCTTTACTCGGGAGTGTTTGGGCAATGTGGAGAGAAATTTACTCTGTATCTGATCTGCGCTATACCTGCCCTGAGAGTTGCTTATCAGAGCAGTGTTCAAGCTGAATCAAACTCATAATTGCTTCGTGCTGAAATAGAATGCCAGAAGTGAAAAAAATGCTGCAATTCTACAGCATTTTTCACCTTCATAACCATAGAAAAGGCATCCAAGGATAAAGAGATCTATTTAGAAAAGGGAATCTGCGTCTCATCAATCTTGCATCTTTATGTGCAACTGTTTCAGTGGTGCCTGAGCCCTCCAGCAATTTTGAACTAAATTCCATTTCCCTGAAATTGGGACACTGCTAACCGGGGCCAGCTTTCCCTGATGAATAGGCAGCCCCCACAGGATAGGAGCAGAACAGCAGGTCGAGCTCAACCAACAGCTCCCGGAATTGAGGGGAGTGGCTCATTCGGCCAGAGCCCCGGTTCCGGCTGAAAATGTCACCCTGTCCTTAATCTAAGACAAGGACAACCGTAGAAATAGGTCGATTTCGAGTAGAGAGGAAGGTTTGGCTCCGTCACATGGGATATCTTCACTGCACCTGAAGGAATGGACCGTGACAAGGATGAATTAGAGATTACTAATGGAACTGGATCAATCAGCCGGCAAGAAATGTTGATTAAAGATTCAGGAAAAGATATACCGAGCTATGAAATATTGAAGGAGCAAGGGCTGGCTTTAACCACTGGACTATAGCTGCCATTGAATGAATCCACGTGGTTTGGTTCACTTGTTCCAGTGTCTCCACGGGGAAACCTGTCCTTGAGCTTTGATTTGGCTCCTAGAGCTTGAACCTATCAAACTATTCTTTTTCAAAATATATTTTATCACAAACATGCATCAAAATAGGTTACAGCAAACAAACAACCAACATACTTCCCAACAATCAACTACACAGTCTGTACCTATAAACCTATTCAATCAATCCCCCAGCAAGCAGCACAGTTGGAAAATCTAGGCAGAAAACAAATGCCAAATAAAATCCGAAACATTGAATCCACTCACTTGGAATTAACGGAACAAGAGAAGGTCATTCAGTGCCTCGAGCCTGTCCTAACATTCAGTTAATTCATGCCTGATCTCTTCTCAAATAGGATTGCTGTCTTTCTGCATGATAGACATGGGCAATGGCGAG
This sequence comes from Scyliorhinus canicula, assembly GCF_902713615.1. NCBI lineage: Eukaryota > Metazoa > Chordata > Chondrichthyes > Carcharhiniformes > Scyliorhinidae > Scyliorhinus > Scyliorhinus canicula. The sequence continues at coordinate 22,448,029 of NC_052166.1, read as the reverse complement.
GAATGCTTTTAAATATATAATGTCTAACCTATTTTGAAAAAGAAATGGAACTATAGAAGTTATAGCAGGCAGGATATCACTGCGACAGGAAGTTCTTACTATTGGGCAAGATTTGAACGGTCTATGTTTTTACGGACAAATTTTCTTCATTCATAACTGGTCACGTGAGAACGCGATGATGCGGCTACAAAAGATGTCACGTGGCGAGAGCGTGGGAGATATTCCTGGGGCGGGCAGGAAGAGCACAAGCATTCTGATAAAGTTTTCACTGAGCGATGCATGCGATGCCTGCCGTGTTCTCACGTCGCTTCAGCAAGGAGTCAGGAGGGCCAAAAGGGGTCACGAAAAGTCATTGGCAAATAGGGTTAAGGAAAGTCCCAAAGCTTTTTATACGAAAATAAAAAGCAAGAGGGTAGCCAGAGAAAGGGTTGACCCACTAAAGGACAGGGGAGAGAATCTGCGTGTGGAGCCAGAGGAAATGGACGAGGTACTAAACGAATACTTTACATCAGTATTCACAAAAGAGAAGGAATTGGTGGATGTTGAGTCTGGCGAAGGGTGTGTAGATAGCCTGGGTCACATTGAGATCCAAAAAGACGAGGTGTTGGGCGTCTTGAAAAATATTAAGGTGGATAAGTCCCCAGGGCCTGATGGGATCTACCCCAGAATACTGAAGGAGGCAGGAGAGGAAATTGCTGAGGCCTTGACAGAAATCTTTGGATCCTCACTGTCGTCAGGTGATGTCCCAGAGGACTGGAGAATAGCCAATGCTGTTCCTTTGTTTAAGAAGGGTAGCAAGGATAATCCAGGTAACTACAGGCCAGTGAGCCTTACGTCAGTGGTAGGGAAATTACTGGAGAGAATTCTTCGAGACAGGATCTACTCCCATTTGGAAGTAAGGTGTTGTATTAGCGAGAGGCAGCACGGTTTTGTGATGGGGAGGTCGTGTCTCACTAACTTGATAGAGTTTTTCGAGGCGGTCACAAGATGATTGATGCAGGGAGGGCAGTGGATGTTGTCCATATGGACTCAGTAAGGCATTTGACAAGGTCCCTCATGGCAGACTGGTGAAGTCACACGGGATCAGGGGTTAGCTGGCAAGGTGGATACAGAACTGGCTAGGTCATAGAAGGCAGAGAGTATCAATGGAAGGGTGCTTTTCTGATTGGAGAGCTGTGACTAGTGGTGTTCCGCAGGGATCAGTGCTGGGACCTTTGCTGTTCGTAGTATATATAAATGATTTGGAGGAAAATGTAACTAGTCTGATTAGTAAGTTCGTGGACGACACAAAGGTTGGTGGAATTGCGGATAGCGATGAGGACTGTCAGAGAATACAGCAGGATTTAGATCGTTTGGAGACTTGGACGGAGAGATGGCAGATGGAGTTTAATCCGGACAAATGTGAGGTAATGCATTTTGGAAGATCCAATACAGGTAGGGAATATACAGTGAATGGTTGAGCCCTCAAGAGTATTGACAGTCAGAGAGATCTTGGTGTACAGGTCCACAGGTCACGGAAAGAGGCAACGCAAGTGGAGAAGGTTGTCAAGAAGGCATACGGCATGCTTACCTTCATTGGCCGGGGCATTGAGTATAAAAATTGGCAAGTCATGTTGCAGCTGGAAAGAACCTTAGTTAGGCCACACTTGGAGTATAGTGTTCAACTCTGGTTGCCACATTACCAGAAGGATGTGGAGGCTTTAGAGAGGGTGCAGAAGAGATTTACCAGGAGGATGCCTGGTATGGAGGGCATTAGCTATGAAGAGCGGTTGAATAAACTTGGTTTGTTCTCACTGGAACGAAGAAGGTTGAGGGGCGACCTGATAGAGGTCTACAAAATTATGAGGGGCATAGACAGAGTGGATAGTCAAAGACTTTTTCCCAGGGTAGAGGGGTCAATTACTAGGGGGCATAGGTTTAAGGTGCGAGGGACAAGGTTTAGAGGAGATGTGCGAGGCAAGTTTTTTACACAGATGGTAGTGGGTGCCTGGAACTCACGGCCGGAGGTGGTGGTGGAAGCAGGGACGATAGTGACGTTTAAGGGGCATCTTGACAAATACATGAATAGGATGGGAACAGAGGGATACAGACCCTGGAAGTGTAGAAAATTTTAGTTTAGACGGGCAGCATGGTCGACACAGGCTTGGAGGGCCGAAGGGCCTGTTCCTGTGCTGTCCTTTTCTTTGATCTTTGTTCAGAATGCAGGGAAACATTACAATATAGATTATTCTGTTAGGGCTAAGACTGCAGTTCGAACTGTTACAATCCCAGCTGGTGTTAACCTGTAACAAAATAGAACCTTTATTGATCAAGAAATGATTGACTATAATAAAATGCTCCTTCACCCCACCTATATCTTTACAGGTGTACCCAGATTTATAAGGATAACCCAAGTTACAAAATATATCTTACACTATAATGTTCTCAATAAATACACAGTCCATGTAAACCAACAGGCAAAATGTGATCATATACACCACGCTCTGAAACCAAGTGACAGACGCCACCCAAAACAACTTCTGTGGATTTCACACCAAATCCCCTCAGATGCTTTGAGCGAATTGATCTCACTGGAATGCTGATGTCCATATGAATGTTTCCAAACTCCATTCTCAAAGAACATGCTTTTGAATCTTCCCCAAACAACGCTCTCTCTCAGATGCCTTCACCAATGATCCACTTCCAGGATTTCAATCTCTCCTTTCGGTGTTCATCTACCTTGGATTGCCGTATGCGTTTCAGCTTCCACACAATCTCTCAGGTACCGAGCCACGGCAACAGAATATTACTGCTTCACAGGCTGTCACCAAACTTTTGATTGACCCCAGATGTCTGGCTTCTCCCCGAGTTGACCGTAAATCTGGGTGTTGCAGCTATCTCATTAATTCAGAGCACTTTCTCTGCTCTTTATTTGAATTCTCCTGAACCGGACCTTGTTCAACTTCTAGTTCTTTGTTCATTTAACTTAACTGCCTTCCTGACGCATTCGCCTTGTCTCAACACCATGGTTTTTAGAACTCTTTTCATTCTTTTGTGAAGTCTGCCAAAAGAAGTCTGTAGCTCCCGTGTCCTGTCTAGTTTCTTCTGATTCGAGCTGACAACTAATTAGAAAGTTATTTCTATCCTAGGGTGGCCCCTGGTTGCTAAACAACAGCCTAGATTTCCTTTAAGCTTGCTTGCGTGTCGTAAACTCTCATTACTATGCATGTATCTAAACCAAACTGGGGTCATTAAACCTTTCAGATACAGAGACACAAAATTAAACTTACTGAATGTCTAATGTCCACACATATAAATATAGATGATTTAAAACCACCTGTTTCTGGCCGAAATTTTATCATGGGTAAAATTATATACACAAATGGATATACTGGCAAGGAAAAAATTAGCAGAAAGCTTAAGACCTGGGTTTGAATCCTAGCCCTGGGTCACTGTCCGTGAGGGGTTTGCACATTTTCCCCGTGTCTGTGTGGGTTTCACCCCCACAACCCAAAGATATGCAGGATTGGCCACACTAAATTGCCCTTTAATTGGAAAAAATAATTGCGTACTCTAAATTTTTTTTTAAATCAGCAGAAAGAATGCAGACTTAAATAAATGAAAATTGGTTACCTGCTTAAAAACAATATCCAAACTTCCTGCAGCTATCCCCAACGTTTTGTTGGATACACAATCCCAGATAGTGAGTGTGAGATGGCATCTCATTCCAACTTTACACAAAAATAATTAACAGGCTGAGGAAATTATTTTGACCATAAAGGTATGTTTGGTCCGGGCGAGGGGGGTGGGGGGGAGGGGGGGGGGAGGGGGGAGGAAGAGGGGGAGGGGGAGGGGAGGAGGGGAGGGGGAGAGGGGGAGAGGGGGAGAGGGGGGAAGAGGGGGAGAGGGAGGGGGGGAGAGGGGGAGGGGGGCGGTGGAGCACAGAGTCTTGCTTCATGCAGTCAACCTGCTTCTGTATGTATTGGACCTAATAGAGGGGATAGAAGAAATCATGAGGATTCTGGGGGAAATTGGCCGGTTTTCAGGGTACAAGCTAAATATGGGGAAAAGTGAGATGTTTGTGGTCCAGGCGAGGGGGCAGGAGAGGCGATTGGGGGAGCTGCCGTTTAGATTAGTAGGGACAAGCTTTAGGTACCTAAGCATTCAAGTGGTGCGGGAATGGGACTGGCTGCACAAATTAAATCAGGCCCGGCTAAATAGACCAAATGAAAGACGATTTTCGGAGGTGGGATGCGCTTCCGTTGTCACAAGCTGGGAAGGTGCAGACGGTGAAGATGACGGTCCTCCCGAGATTCCTGTTCGTGTTTCAGTATCTCCCCAACTTTATTCCGCTGTCCTTTTTTCAACAGTTCAACAAAGTGATCACTGGCTTTGTTTGGGCGGGCAAGACCCCGCGGGTAAGGAAGGTAATGCTTGAGCGGAGTCGGGGAGAGGGTGGGCTGGCGCTGCCAAATTTTAGGCCTGAGAAAGACAGATTTTTAATCAGTCAGGGAATCGAGGGTTATGGAGATAAGGCGGGAATATGGAGATTATCACATCAGGTCAGTCATGATCTCATTGAATGGCGGAGCAGACTCGATGGGCCGAATGGCCTACTTCTGCTCTTACTTCTCATTCTGCAGTGGAGCTTGCTTTTGAATCAACATACTCTGAGGAAAATAATAATACATTACAGCGTGAAACAATGTCAAACAAACACGGCACAGTGGCACAGTGGTTAGCACTGCTGCCTCACAGCACCAGGGACCCGGCTTCAATTTCGTCCTCGGATGACTGTCTGTGTGGAGTTTACACCTTCCCGTTGTGTCTGCTTGGGTTTCCTCCGGGTGCTCCGGTTTCCTCCCACAGTCCAAAGATGTGCCGGTTAGGTGGGGTTGCGAGAATAGGACAGCAGACTGAGCCTAGGTAGGGAGCTCTTTCAGTGGGTCAGTGCAGATTCAATGGGCCAAATGGCCTCCTTCTGAACTGTAGGGATTCTATGGTTCTAAACACGTTTCTGACATCCGTTGCAACAGTTGATAAAATGTTTGTCTGCAGGATAACACAGGCTGATACTTATTCTACCCTAACTGTGTTTCCATAGTTACTTTGCTGTTTGGCAGATGTTGCCTTTAATTTATTTCCTTGATTTTCAAGAGGCCACTCAGCTTGATGATTTTATGTTTGAATCCTTAATCTGTCACTTGCATGAACGCGGTGAATAAACCTCATCTACCTTTCAGAAAATGTAACAATAACCTCTCACACACTTTGCCTGCAGCCTGTTTATTGAAGCTTTTAGTGTTAGTGTTTCGGAGAGGTTAAGTTAAACCCAATGATTTCCCCGGCGGAAAATGCAGCATTGTGGACACCCTGTGTTCTGGAGGCGATATTCGCACTCTCGGGAACAGCCACTGCCCGAGCTCTCCCACCAGGAAACAAGGCAGTCGGTCAGGTTACCGAAGAGTTGTCACTGTCCGTGGAACTGCAGACTCAACAGTTGCTTTTAATTCCAGATTTGTATTGAAACCATATGTTACCATCCGCAGCGGTGGGATTCGAACCTGGGATCCCAGAGCATTGCTCCGGGTCTCTGGATTATTAGTCCGGTGGCAATACCCCTATTCCACCGCCTCTTCACATAGCTCCATAAACCTTCCCCTGGTTTGTGTGCATGAATGGGAGATGCGTCCATGGTACAAGCTACCAATCACTGCCTGGGTGTATTCCTGAGAACGGAGATTTTTCAGAACTTGAGGTAATTGTTCCAAATCTCCTGATTCTGCTGTTCATCAGACAGAAAACCAGCGACTAACTGGATATGTTTAAAAAGGCTAAAATTGCTCTCCTTTCTGATGCAGAGGAACTCAATGCAGGAATCCTCACAGAGAGCAGGAAAGACAATCAGTGCAGAGGTCAGATCCCCTTTTTATGACACTAATGTTAAATGTCAAGTGTTAATGTTAATTAACGGTGATGAATGAATGGTTAGTGAATAGGCAGGGTGGTCAGGTGGGTATGTGGGCCAGGTAAGTCAACTCTGGTCAGGAGAGTAGTTGGGTGGTCAAGAGGGATGTTGGAGAATTCAGTGTGAGTGATTGGGGCTTTTTTTTTGTCTAACATTTCCTGGGTAATTACCCAGGTAAGTACCACGGAAATGTCCGAAGTCTCCGACTCTAACTCAGATTTGGAGACTCTTTTGGCCGGTCCTGGGGATCAGGAAAATTGCCCATCGGGAGCTCCTGAGCAATTCCTTTGCAGTGAGTGTGCCAGGACATCTGTGGGGTCGCCATGTAGATGGCAATCGATGGAACGGGGAAGAAGTGGAAGCTCAGGGGAAGATAATCTAGGAGCTTGAAAAGGTGCCGATGGACCAGAGTGACAGGATTGTTGCTCTGGAAGCTGAAATAAAAAGGTTGGTGGTGACCCAGGGGAGCCTGCAGGGGAAAGTCAAGGATCAGTAAAACCAGTCTCGGTGGCAAAACATCCAAATTGTGGGCCTGCCAGAGGGGAATCGAGGGCAGGGATCTGACAGACCATGTAGCCCAGTTGCTGGGCATCTTAGTCGGGAGGGACAGCCTCCCGGAGATCGGCAAGGAACAGACAAGGCCGATAATCGGCAAACTACAGAGGTACCAGGATCGGGAAAGGATCCTGCGTTGGGCACGGCAGACAAAGGTGAGTAGTTGGGAAGGACACAGAATACAGGTGTACCAAGACATTGGGGCAGACCTGGCAAAGTGTAGAACCAAGTTTAACCAAGTGAAATAGGCCCTGTACAAAAAGGGAACAAAATTTCCTCCCACAGTCCAAGATGTGCAGGTTAGGTGGATTGGCCATGATAAATTGCTCTTAAGTGTCCAAAATTACCCTGAGAGTTGGGTGGGGTTACTGGGTTATGGGGATAGGGTGGAGGTGTTGACCTTGGGTAGGGTGCTCTTTCCAAGAGCCGGTGCAGACTCGATGGGCCGAATGGCCTCCTTCTGCACTAAATTCTATCTATCTATGTTCACTATAAATATTGATCTTACAAATATTGAAATATTGATATCAAGAGCTAATTATTGATCAGGAATGCACCCCCTGCTCTTCTTCAAGTTGTGCCAGCGAATCCTTTCTATCCAACCATAAGGACAAACAATGCCTTCGTTCAACATCTTGCAGACCGGAATTCTCCGGCCGGTTGCTAGCTGTCAGAATTCTCTGGTCCCGTTGGCAGTGCAACCCCTGCCTACGGGTTTCCCGGCAGCATGTAGAGTCTCCAATTGGAATTCACACTGACACGCGGCAGGAACAGAGAATGCTACCACCAGCAAACGGTGCCCAGCTGCTTCTCCCGCCGGGGGGGGCGGGGGGGGCGAGGAGAATCCCACTCCTCATTTGAAAATTGACAACTGTGACAAGTGCTAGCCTAGGCTATGTGCTTGTGTCAGGTGTCTCACAGAGTCAAGAGTGCAACCCATTGAGCTCTAACTGGTACCAGAGGAGCCTGTTGTATTGTGCCAAACGCCTGATTCATACCATTTTAATAAGGTGCCACATTGGGGGTGGGAGGGAGCGGGGTGTCAGGCAGGAAGTGGTCAATTTGAAGACAAATTGGGAAGAGCCTCTCGAGGGAGCCTCTAACGAGTTGGTTTGTATACATGCCTAGCATGGATTAGGGAGCAGGTCACGCGCGCATGGCACAGCAATTAAAGATTTATCGAGTGAAAAAGATACATATGTTAAAAAATATACTGAAAGAACCTTTGGTGAGAGCAATCTGTTTTAAATTGATTGATCACTAATGCTACACAGGAATTGTGTTGAATATTTAATATCCAGATTTGCATTAAAAAGTAATGTGGAATGAATATTTTAAAGAAACTTGTACTGGCTAATGAAGGCAGCACAGGAACAAGGCGGAACAATGAGGTTTATTAGAATGACAAAGAGTGACAGAGTGTGGGAAAGTTAATTTAGAGTCACTATAATTGTTAGGGTTGTTACTATGTGAAGAGATTCTGATTGTTGGGGTAGTTACTGTGTGAAGGGATTCTGATTGTTGGGGTTGTTACTGTGTGAAGGGATTCTGATTGTTGGGGTTGTTACTGTGTGAAAGGATTCTGATTGTTGGGGTTGTTACTATGTGAAGGGATTCTGATTGTTGGGGTTGTTACTGTGTGAAGGGATTCTGATTGTTGGGGTTGTTACTGTGAAGAGATTCTGATTGTTGGGATTGTTACTGTGTGAAAGGATTCTGATTGTTGGGGTTGTTACTATGTGAAGGGATTCTGATTGTTGGGGTTGTTACTGTGAAGGGATTCTGATTGTTGGGGTTGTTACTGTGTGAAGGGATTCTGATTGTTGGGGTTGTTACTGTGAAGGGATTCTGATTGTTGGGGTTGTTACTGTGTGAAGGGATTCTGATTGTTGGGGTTGTTACTGTGAAGGGATTCTGATTGTTGGGATTGTTACTGTGTGAAGGGATTCTGATTGTTGGGGTTGTTTTAACTGTGAAGAGATTCTGATTGTTGGGATTGTTACTGTGAAGAGATTCTGATTGTTGGGGTTGTTACTGTGAAGAGATTCTGATTGTTGGGATTGTTACTGTGTGAAAGGATTCTGATTGTTGGGGTTGTTACTATGTGAAGGGATTCTGATTGTTGGGGTTGTTACTGTGAAGGGATTCTGATTGTTGGGGTTGTTACTGTGTGAAGGGATTCTGATTGTTGGGGTTGTTACTGTGAAGGGATTCTGATTGTTGGGGTTGTTACTGTGTGAAGGGATTCTGATTGTTGGGGTTGTTACTGTGAAGGGATTCTGATTGTTGGGATTGTTACTGTGTGAAGGGATTCTGATTGTTGGGGTTGTTTTAACTGTGAAGAGATTCTGATTGTTGGGATTGTTACTGTGTGAAAGGATTCTGATTGTTGGGGTTGTTACTGTGAAGGGGTTCTGATTGTTGGGGTTGTTACTGTGTGAAGGGATTCTGATTGTTGGGGTTGTTACTATGTGAAGAGATTCTGATTGTTGGGGTAGTTACTGTGTGAAGGGATTCTGATTGTTGGGGTTGTTACTGTGTGAAAGGATTCTGATTGTTGGGGTTGTTACTGTGAAGGGATTCTGATTGTTGGGGTTGTTACTGTGTGAAGGGATTCTGATTGTTGGGGTTGTTACTATGTGAAGAGATTCTGATTGTTGGGGTAGTTACTGTGTGAAGGGATTCTGATTGTTGGGCTTGTTACTGTGTGAAGGGATTCTGATTGTTGGGGTTGTTACTGTGTGAAGGGATTCTGATTATTGGGATTGTTACTGTGGGAAGGGATTGTGATTGTTGGGGTTGTTACTGTGTGAAGGGATTCTGATTGTTGGGGTTGTTACTGTGAAGAGATTCTGATTGCTGGGGTTGTTACTGTGTGGAGGGATTTTGATTGTTGGGGTTGTTACTGTGTGAAGGGATTCTGATTATTGGGGTTGTTACTGTGTGAAGGGATTCTGATTGTTGGGGTTGTTACTGTGTGAAGGGATTCTGATTATTGGGGTTGTTACTGTGTGAAGGGATTCTGATTGTTGGGGTTGTTACTGTGTGAAGGGATTCTGATTGTTGGGGTTGTTACTGTGAAGAGATTCTGATTGTTGGGATTGTTACTGTGTGAAAAGATTCTGATTGTTGGGGTTGTTACTGTGAAGGGATTCTGATTGTTGGGGTTGTTACTGTGTGAAGGGATTCTGATTGTTGGGGTTGTTACTGTGAAGAGATTCTGATTGTTGGGATTGTTACTGTGTGAAAGGATTCTGATTGTTGGGGTTGTTACTGTGAAGGGATTCTGATTGTTCGGGTTGTTACTGTGTGAAGGGATTCTGATTGTTGGGGTTGTTACTGTGTGAAGGGATTCAGATCGTTGGGGTTGTTACTGTGTGAAGGGATTCTGATTGTTGGGGTTGTTATTGTGTGAAGGGATTCTGATTGTTGGGGTTGTTACTGTGTGAAAGGATTCTGATCATTGGGGTTGTTCCTGTGTGGAGGGATTTTGATTGTTGGGGTTGTCACTGTGTGAAGGGATTTTGATTATTGGGATTGTTACTGTGGGAAGGGATTCTGATTGTTGGGGTTGTTACTGTGTGAAGGGATTCTGATTGTTGAGGTTGTTACTATGTGAAGAGATTCTGATTGTTTGGGTAGCTACTGTGTGAAGGGATTCTGATTGTTGAGGTTGTTACTGTGTGAAGGGATTCTGATTGTTGGGATTGTTACTGTGTGAAGGGATTCTGATTGTTGGCGTTGTTACTGTGTGAAGGGATTCTGATTGTTGGGGTTGTTACTGTGAAGAGATTCTGATTGTTGGGGTTGTTACTGTGTGGAGGGATTCTGATTGTTGGGGTTGTTACTATGAAGAGATTCTGATTGTTGGGATTGTTACTGTGTGAAAGGATTCTGATTGTTGGGGTTGTTACTGTGAAGGGATTCTGATTGTTGGGATTGTTACTGTGTGAAGGGATTCTGATTGTTGGGGTTGTTACTGTGTGAAGGGATTCTGATCGTTGGGGTTGTTACTGTGTGAAGGGATTCTGATTGTTGGGGTAGTTATTGTGTGAAAGGATTCTGATCGTTGGGGTTGTTCCTGTGTGGAGGGATTTTGATTGTTGGGGTTGTTATTGTGTGAAGGGATTCTGATTGTTGGGGTTGTTACTGTGTGAAGGGATTCGGATTGTTGGGGTTGTTACTGTGAAGAGATTCTGATTGTTGGGGTTGTTACGGTGTGGAGGGATTTTGATTGTTGGGGTTGTTACTGTGTGAAGGGATTCTGATCGTTGGGGTTGTTACTGTGTGAAGGGATTCTGATTGTTGGGGTAGTTATTGTGTGAAAGGATTCTGATCGTTGGGGTTGTTCCTGTGTGGAGGGATTTTGATTGCTGGGGTTGTTATTGTGTGAAGGGATTCTGATTGTTGGGGTTGTTACTGTGTGAAGGGATTCTGATTGTTGGGGTTGTTACTGTGAAGAGATTCTGATTGTTGGGGTTGTTACGGTGTGGAGGGATTTTGATTGTTGGGGTTGTTACTGTGTGACGGGATTCTGATTATTGGGGTTGTTACTGTGTGAAGGGATTCTGATTGTTGGGGTTGTTACTGTGTGAAGGGATTCTGATTATTAGGGTTGTTACTGTGTGAAGGGATTCTGATTGTTGGGGTTGTTACTGTGTGAAGGGATTCTGATTGTTGGGGTTGTTACTATGAAGAGATTCTGATTGTTGGGATTGTTACTGTGTGAAAGGATTCTGATTGTTGGGGTTGTTACTGTGAAGGGATTCTGATTGTTGGGGTTGTTACTGTGTGAAGGGATTCTGATTGTTGGGGTTGTTACTGTGTGAAGGGATTCTGATCGTTGGGGTTGTTACTGTGTGAAGGGATTCTGATTGTTGGGGTAGTTATTGTGTGAAAGGATTCTGATCGTTGGGGTTGTTCCTGTGTGGAGGGATTTTGATTGTTGGGGTTGTTATTGTGTGAAGGGATTCTGATTGTTGGGGTTGTTACTGTGTGAAGGGATTCTGATCGTTGGGGTTGTTACTGTGTGAAGGGATTCTGATTGTTGGGGTAGTTATTGTGTGAAAGGATTCTGATCGTTGGGGTTGTTCCTGTGTGGAGGGATTTTGATTGTTGGGGTTGTTATTGTGTGAAGGGATTCTGATTGTTGGGGTTGTTACTGTGTGAAGGGATTCTGATTGTTGGGATTGTTACTGTGTGAAAGGATTCTGATCATTGGGGTTGTTCCTGTGTGGAGGGATTTTGATTGTTGGGGTTGTCACTGTGTGAAGGGATTTTGATTATTGGGATTGTTACTGTGGGAAGGGATTCTGATTGTTGTGGTTGTTACTGTGTGAAGGGATTCTGATTGTTGGTGTTGTTACTGTGTGAAGAGATTCTGGAGGCAAAGCAAGTGTGCAGCACGGTAGCATTGTGGATAGCACAATCGCTTCACAGCTCCAGGGTCCCAGGGTCGATTCCGGCTTGGGTCACTGTCTGTGCGGAGTCTGCACATCCTCCCCGTGTGTGCGTGGGTTTCCTCCGGCTGCTCCGGTTTCATCCCACAGTCCAAAGATGTGCAAGTTGGGTGGATTGGACATGATAAATTGCCCTTAGTGTTGAGTGGGCTTACTGGGTTATGGGGATAGGGTGGAGGTGTTAACCTTGGGTAGAGTGCTCTTTCCAGGAGCCAGAGCAGACTCGATGGGCTGAATGACCTCCTTCTGCACTGTAAGTTCTATGATCTATGATTTATAATCTACTTAATGATGTCCTGGATTGGGAAGGAGTCATTATGGATTGATCTGCAAATCAAGATTTAACTTAACATCGTTCGTGTGATTTAATGGCCTCTTTGCGCCCAACGCTGATCTGTACATTCCGGATAAATTGTGAGAGAGGCCGAAATCGGGATCCACACCTGGCCCCAATTGGTTCACGATCTATCCTGCCCGCTCCCACTCCCGGATTCTGGATCCTGTCCAGACGTGGCGAGACATCGCTTAGGACAAATTAAGGACAATCTCCATCTAATTAACGGGATGGAAGCCCAATCTAATGGCCATTTCGCAGTCCTATTTAAAAACGGGAAGTTGTCGCAATGGCTGCTGAGGAGAGCTGAGGAGGTGAGGCGCCATTTTCATTTTCGGGCTTGTAGCCAGGGGCACTGAAGCCGCTGCCTCAGTGCTCGGGAGAGGGGTGGGGGAGCACGGGGGGTGGAGGAGGTGGAGGGGGTGAACGGGCCTGATCGGGAGGGTTTTGCATCATTGATCGGGTGTCGCCTATACACATTACAGAGCAACTACAGCTGCTGCCTGCCTGTCCCACCGAACACTTCCAGGACACAGCCCTGTTCGTGGTTGAATATAGATGGTCACTCGGGCAGCACGGTGATGCAGTGGTTAGCACTGCGGCCTCACGGCGCCGAGGTCCCAGGTTTGATCCCGGCTCTGGGTCACTGTCCGTGTGGAGTTTGCACATTCTCCCCCTGTTTGCGTGGGTTTCGCCCCCACAACCCAAAGATGTGCAGGGGAGGTGGACTGGCCACGCTAAATTGCCCCTTAATTGGAAAAAATGAATTGGGTACTCTAAATTTTCTTTTTAAAACTTGACGGTCACTTTAACTTCCTCTGACGGTGAGCAGTCTCCAGCTGCACAGCTGAAGATTGTTGATAATAAGGAATTGGCCTTATTAGTTGCAGGTTGTGTTTGCTGGTTGCCCCTGCTGGTGGGTGCAGATGCCTAAAGGCTGCTGTTGATGTTTTCTTCCTTTTCTGTAGCCGGTAAGAAGGACAATTGTTTCTAAGATACCTGGTTCCTGAATACCGTGCTCATGGAGATGTTTGAGTCCAGAAGGCAATCCGGTTTGAAGCAAGAAGAAGCTGCGGCATCCGGACAGCAGGATTCATCGAATCATAGAATTTACAGTGCAGAAGGAGGCCATTCGGCCCATCAAGACTGCACTGGCCTTTAGAAAGAGCCCACTTCAGCCCACGCTTCCACCCAATCCCCGTAACCCAGTAACCCCACCTAACCTTTATTGTTAAAGAATGTTTATTGTTTTTTTCTCGACATGGTATATTTACAGATGTACACTTGGAGAAACCAAAAAGAGATAACAAAAACACTACATCAGTAAAATAAACCAAGGGATGGGAAAGTAAAAACTGGGAAAGTGTATATACATAGAAGCAAAGGAGAGACAAACCGGCGGAGGGGGGGGGGGGGGGGGGTGGCTTTCTCGCCCCCTCCCCTCTTTTCTGTTCTTTTGAAATGAAAATACGTACAGAACAAGCAAAACAAAACAAAACTGGGTGTGCGGGTGCCTGGGCAGCGCTCATGATGTTACTTGCTTCTCCCGGTCGGTTTTTGCTGTTGTTGTTGTTGTTGTGTGTTTGCCTCCTTATCGGCTGTCTGTCGTTCCTTCCCCCTGTACTTTCTTGCTCTCTGTTGCCCTGCTGTGTTTGTTGCGGTCATTGTCGTTTCCCGTGCTCTCCTTCCAGTTTGTATTCCCTCGTCTTTCCTCCCCTCTGGCCCCCCTCTATTATGCTTTGGCCCCTGTCCCTTCTTCCCTCCCCCCCCCCCCCAACTTCCTCCCCTTTCCCCCCTCCCCTCCTATCCCTCTCTGCAGCTCCCCTTTCTTTTCAGCTGTGTTTGGCAGCCCCCTTTTTCAGTGTTCCACCCCCCCCCCCCCCCCCCCCCCCCCCCCCCAACCACCTAACCTTTTGGACGCTAAGGGCAATTTAGCAAGGCCAATCCACCCAACCTGCACATCTTTGGACTGTGGGTTCACTGCCATTACCAGGGGCAATCTCCATCTCATTAACGAGATGGAAGCCCAATCTAATGGCCTCCCGGGAACTAACTGACTCCCCAGCGAGAGGTCACACCGACGCCGTTCCGCACTCCTGTTTAAAAACGGAGGTTCAGGGGGTAGCTCGCATGTCACCTTGAGTGTACTGGGGCATCATGGAATGCCCTTCATTAACAGGAAGGGGTGCCACTCTCTGAATGTTCAACTCGTGAGCAACCACCACCTTCGCATCATCCATCTTCCCAGGGAGCGTGCATGCCAGCTACATCCTGAAACATTCGGAGATCCCCGGCATCTTCGAGGACCACCACAGGATGATAGGTTGGGTCTTGGAGGCTAAAGGGTACCCGCTGAGGTCCTGGCTGATATTGCCAGCGTGGATGCCGGAGATCGAGGCGGAGCCCCAATATACCGAGGCCCATGTTGCCTCTCATGCTGTCATTGAGCAGTGCATCGGGCTGCTGAAAATTTGGTCCTGATGCCTGGACCTCTCTGGCGGTGCACTGCAGTGTACTGCAACCCCCCCCCCCCCCCCCCCCCTCCTCTCCCCCCCCCCTACAGAGGACCTCCCGCTTTGTGGTAGTCTGCTGAGGTGTGTGGCTCCACAACCTGGAACAGCAGCATGGCAACGCGCTGAAGGAGGAGGAGGAGGAGGAGGGACATGTGGCTTCGTCTTAGGAGCATAAGGAGGCGCTGGACCAGGAGGGGCAGGAGGACAAATCCGAGAAGGACCCACGGAAGTAGTCAGAGGATGGAGGACAGGCGGCGAGGCTCTGTCATGCCCGGAGGGCCAGGGTGGCCGTGATCCTCGCCCGCTTCTCATAGGATGAGGCTTGATTCATTAACTTATCCCCTTCTTCCCCAATCCCCCTTTAACCCAATCCCCCTTTCCCAATTCCCCCCTTCCCCAATCCTTCCTTCCCCATTTCTCCCTTTTCCCTTCCCCCAGTCTCTCCTTCCTTCCCAATCCCCCTTCTCCCATCTCCCCTTCCCCCAATCCCCCATTCCCCAGTCCCCCATCCCCCTTCCCCAATACTTCCTTCACCATACCCCCTTCCCACCAATCTCTCCTTCCTTCCCAATCCCTCCTTCCCCCCTTCCCCCACCCATTTCCTCTCTCCCCCCCCCCCCATTCCCTGACACTACCCCACTCCCCCCCCCACCCCCCGTGAACCCTGTTCCACCCTCCCAGGGTCTGTGCAACTCCAGGGTGATGGGCCTGAGTTAGTGCTGTCAGAGGTCAATATATAAGGCAGGAAAGTGACGATCACTTGCTGTGAGGTAAACTATGGTGTTCCTCACTCTATGCCAAAGTCTGACTCCTGTCTTTCTGCTGACAGAGCGTTCACACCCGTAACTTGCACGGGGTCTGCATCGGGGGCTCTTGCTGTCGGACCACTGTGCCCAGGGGGGTGGGGGGGGATGTAGGGGAAGCAGAGGGCAACAGCGGGTGGAGGTGTGAGCCAGCTTGCTGTGAGGAATACAGTGACAGAGGCTTTGCATGTATCAGGTCTAAGGTGTTTTAACTGGAAACATTCAAAACCCTCATTGTGCTTTGCAGTGCCGGCCCTAGGGTTGCTGGCGCCCCGGGCAAGCTGAACTTCGGCGCCCTTCGGGGGGGGCAGGCGCGGGGCCGGGAGGGGGGGGGGGGGGGGCGGGGGGGGGCGGAGGGGGGGGGGGGGGCGGGGGTGGGCGGGGGCGGGGGGGGTGCCGGAGGGGGGGAGGGGCGGGGGGGTGCCGGAGAGGGGGAGGGGCGGGGGGGGCCCGAGGGGGGCAGAGTGACCACCGGCAAGCCTGGATCCATCCGCCATGTTTGTGCGGGGCGGCCTGAGGGAGGGCGGCCACCGCGCATGCGCTGGTTGGCACCGGCCCAACTGCGCATGCGCGGGACCCGCACTCCTTGATTGCGCCCCCTAGCACATGGCGCCCCGGGCGACTGCCCGAGTTGCCGGTACCTTGAGCCGGCCCTGGTGCTTAGCTACAGATGGTGTCCCCCCACGCCCCGAGTGCCCCCTTCTCTCTCCCAGTGCCTGCTCAGTGATCCTCAATCTTACTTCTGTGCTCTGTCGCTACGTCTAGGTGTGTCCTCAGGGTGCACATTGGAGATGTGGGAAGGCTGCTGCTTCTCATGCCCTGTAGTTTTTGGTGTCCTTGGCGGCCATCCGCTGGGGGCCTGAAGCCGGAGGGACCCGGCAGACTTACCAGTGTCATTGGCATTGCCATGCCACCCTGTTCTGCCCACTGGCCTTGAGATGAGCCGGTGACAGGGGGGGGGGGGATTCGGGCAAGGTGGAGACCACCGTTGTCTCCCTGGTGGAAGGCACTGGGACGGGCTCTAGCGCTCCCTCCTCCTGAACAGTGCCTGTAAGGTCCTGGGGGACTCCTTGGGATAGAGAGGCAGCTCCAGAGGCCTCCATCATCTGCCCCTGCCGGGCCTGGCACATACCATGTGGCTCCCTTGGCGATTCTTCTCAGTGAATGGGCCATGCTCTGAATTGCCTCGGCAATGTCCACCTGCCCCTGGTACTTGGCCCTCAGCGACTGGGGCATGCTGTCGAGGCCCTCAGCCATGGCCATCACAGACTGAGCCAAACCTTGGACACCACCTCTTACGATGTTGAGCTCGTGCTGCTGACTTTTCACTGTGGTCGCCACCCTAGCAGTGTTGTCCTCAGTGCCACGCATCAGTGGCAATATCACCTGGTCTTTGGGATTCCTCCAATCGGCTACTTACTCGCCTGAGTGTCACTCACATCCTCTCCTGAATCTCACAGCCACATCCTTGCATCTGCATCATCTCCAGGATAACCTTGGCCAGGGCGTGAGGTCAGGTTTAATGCCTGGATCTGTTTCTTTTGTGGGGACCATGAATTGGTTTCAAGTTGATTTGAATTGGTTTTTGGAGCAGGCAAGGAGCTGGATTAGGGGTTTGCCCTGTCCTTTGGCTTTGTAATTCTCATACAGGAATACAAAAGAACAAAATAAAACAATATTGACGGTGGCTTTTGGGTTGTCCCATGGGCAATGTTTCTGTAGGATATGAGAAACTTGTTTACACATTGAGCTAACAGTGCTTCTGTTGCTTTATTGGCATTCTTCAATGACTGTACCAACCTCTCCGCCAACCCATTGGTAGAAGGATGATAAAGTGCAGATTTCATGTGGTGTATGCCATAGTTTCTAAGGTAGTCCACAATTCCTTTGACATAAACTGAGTCCCGTTATCGCTGACTAGTTGTTCCAATTTGCTAAACCGCGCCAAAATTTTGTCCAGTCGTTTGATTATCTTTTCAGTAATCGTCGTCGATTTCATCATCATTATTTAGGGCCATTTTTAACGTGCATTCACCAGAATGAGAAACAATTGATCCCGGGAAATCAATATGTACTCATTGCCACTACTGTTTTTGCAAATCTCAAGGGTGAAGTAGTTTTGACAAAGGGTCATCTGGACCCTTTCATCTGAAACGTTAGCTCTTTCCTCTCCCTACAGATGCTGCCAAACCTGCTGAGATTTTCCAGCATTTTCTCTTTGGTTTCAGATTCCAGCATCCGCAGTAATTTGCTTGTCTCAAGGGTGAAGTGCTGGAAGAGGTGGAGTATTTTGTACCCTAGCACAAGACTGACACTGATCTGTTCTTTCTTCAATCTGTGAGTCTAGTTCCGGCCACTAAAAATAATTCTCTGTGAGTTCTTTCATAAGAACATAAGAACTAGGAGCAGGAGTAGGCCACCTGGCCCCTCGAGCCTGCTCCGCCATTCAATGAGATCATGGCTGATCTTTTGTGGACTCAGCTCCACTTTCCGGCCTGAAGACCCTTAATCCCTTTATTCTTCAAAAAACTATCTTTATCTTAAAAACTTTAATGAAGGAGCCTCAACTGCTTCACTGGGCAAGGAATTCCATAGAGTCACAACACTTCGGGTGAAGAAGTTCCTCCTAAACTCAGTCCTAAATCTACTTCCCCTTATTTTGAGGCTCTGCCCCCTAGTTCTGCTTTCACCCGCCAGTGGAAACAACCTGCCCGCATCTATCCTATCTATTCCCTTCATAATTTTATATGTTTCTATAAGATCCCCCCTCATCCTTCTAAATTCCAATGGGTACAGTCCCAGTCTACTCAACCTTTCCTTGTAATCCAACCCCTTCAGCTCTGGGATTAACCTAGTGAATCTCCTCTGCACACCCTCCAGTGCCAGTACGTCCTTTCTCAAGTAAGGAGACCAAAACTGAACACAATACTCCAGGTGTGGCCGCACTAACACCTTATACAATTGCAACATAACCTCCTTCGTCTTAACCTCCATTTTTTGCTTTACCACTCATTTTAGTGTTGTCTGCAAATGTGGACACATTGGCCTTGGTCCCCAACTCCAAATCATCAATGTAAATTGTGAACAATTGTGGGCCCAACACTGATCCCTGAGGGACACCACTAGCTACTGATTGCCAACCAGAGAAACACCCATTAATCCCCACTCTTTGCTTTCTATTAATTAACCAATCCTCTATCCATACTACTACTTTACCCTTAATGCCATGCATCTTTATCTTATGCAGCAGCCTTTTTGAGGCACCTTGTCAAAGGCAATCTGGAAATCCAGATATACCACATCCATTGGCTCCCCGTTATCTACCGCACTGGTAATGTCTTCACAATATTCCACTAAATTAGTTCGGCACGACCTACCCTTTATGAACCCATGCTGCGTCTGCCCAATGGGACAATTTCCATCCAGATGCCTCACTATTTCTTTCTTGATGATAGATTCCAGCATCTTCCCTACTACCGAAGTTAAGATAACTGGCCTATAATTACCCGCTTTCTGCCGACCTCCTTTTTTAGACAGTGGTGTCACATTTGCTAATTTCCAATCCGCCGGGACCACCCCAGAGCCTAGTGAATTTTGGTAAATTATCACTAGTGCATTTGCAATTTCCCTAGCCATCTCTTTTAGCACTCTGGGATGCATTCCATCAGGACCAGGAGATTTGTCTACCTTTAGCCCCATTGGCTTGCCCATCACTACCTCCTTAGTGATAACAATCATCTCAAGGTCCTCACCTGTCATAGCCTCATTTCTATCAGTCACTGGCATGTTATTTGTGTCTTCCACTGTGAAGACCGACCCAAAAAACCTGTTCAGTTCCTCAGCCATTTCCTCATCTCCCATTATTAAAACTCCCTTCTCATCCTCTAAAGGGCCAATATTTACCTTAGCCACTATTTTTTGTTTTATATATTTGTAGAAACTTTTACTATCTGTTTTTATATTATGAGCAAGTTTACTCTCATAATCTATTTTACTCTTTATAGCTTTTTTAGTAGCTTTCTGTTGCCTCCTCAAGATTTCCCAGTCCTCTAGTTTCCCACTAATCTTTGCCACTTTGTATGCTTTTTCCTTTAATTCGATACTCTCCCTTATTTCCTTAGATATCCACGATCGATTTTCCCTCTTTCTACCGTCCTTCCTGTTTGTTGGTATAAATCTTTACTGAGCACTGTGAAAAATCGCTTGGAAGGTTCTCCACTGTTCCACCATAAAGTCTTTGCTCCCAGTCTACCTTAGCTAGTTTTTCTCTCAACCTATTGTAATCTCCTTTGTTTAAGCACAAAATACTAGTGTTTGATTTTACCTTCTCACCCTCCATCTCTATTTTAAATTCCACCATATTGTGATCGCTCCTTCCGAGAGGATCCTTAACTATGAGATCATTAATCAATCCTGTCTCATTACACAGGACCAGATCTAGGACCGCTTGTTCCCTCATAGGTTCCATTACATACTGTTCTAGGAAACTATCGCGGATATATTCTATAAACTCCTCCTCAAGGCTGCCTTGACCGACCTGGTTAACTCATCGACATGGAGATTAAAATCCCCCATGAAACCTGCTGTACCATTTCTACATGCATCAGTTATCTCTTTGTTTATTGCCTGCCCCACCGTAATGTTACTATTTGGTGGCCTATAGACTACTCCTATCAGTGACTTTTTCGCCTTACTATTCCTGATTTCCACCCAAATGGATTCAACCTTATCCTCCATAGCATTGATGTCATCCCTTCCTATTGCCCGGATGTCATCCTTAAATAACAGAGCTACACCACCTCCGTTACCATCCACTCTGTCCTTCCGAATAGTTTGATACCCTCGGATATTTTACTCCCAGTCGTGACCATCCTTTAACCATGTTTCAGTAATGGCCACTAAATCATAGTCATTCACGATGATTTGCGCCATCAACTCATTTACCTTATTCCGAATACTACGAGCATTCAGGTAAAGTACACTTATGCTGGCTTTTATAGCTCTGTTTTGAATCTTAAGACCTCGATCAATAACCTCTCCTAAGTTATATTTCCTCTTAACTTTTCTCCTAATTTTCCTTCCATATCTTCATGTAACAACCTGCCGCATCGCTTACCATTTATGTTTTTACTTCCCGTTTTATTCCTTTTAGTATTACTGGGCCTATTCACTGAGCTCCCCTCAGTCACTGCACCTTGTACTATCACCCTTTTTTGATTTTTGACTATGGATTCTCTGCCTTACACTTTCCCCCTTACTGCCTTTTGTTTCTGTCCCTGTTGTACTACCTTCTGACTTCCTGCATCGGTTCCCATCCCCCTGCCACATTAGTTTAAACCCTCCCCAACAGCTCTAGGACATCGGTTCCAGTCCTGCCCAGGTGCAGACCGTCCGGTTTGTACTGGTCCCACCTCCCCCAGAACCGGTTCTAATGTCCCAGGAATTTGAATCCCTCCCTCTTGCACCATTCCTCGAGTCACGCATTCATCCTCTCCTATCTATCCTGACATTCCTACTCTGACTTCATCCATAAGCTTCCTGACTGTCCATCGCGGAGCAGATCCAGTATACAACTCTATTTGTCCAATGGGTTAGGATCATGGACAAGGGCCCAATTTTGGTCAGGATGCCAGACGGCAAACTCTTTCAATTTGTTAAACTGTGAGGGAGGATATTTCACCACAGGAGTGGTTACTTTGACCAACAGGCATCTTTTATATTAAAACAAGCTTTCACAAAATTTTAAATTTTTTAAAATATAAATTTAGAGTGCCCAATTTATTTTTTCCAATTAAGGGGCAATTTAGCGTGTTTAATGCACCTACCCTGCACATCTTTGGGTTGTGGGGGCGAAACCCATGCAAACACGGGGAGAATGTGCAAACTCCACACGGACAGTGACCCAGAGCCGGAATCAAACCTGGGACCTTGGCGCCATGAGACTGCAATGCTACCACTGCGCCATCGTGTCCTTAAACACAGATTTAACCACATTAATATCAAGTAAATAGCTTTACAATTAACAGTGAAGCAGTTCTTGAATAAAAGGAAACATTTGACTCACTATCTACACCTGCCATGATATACATTCCAAGTAAGCAACCCAATACAGTTCACAATCCACTCATAAATAAAGTTAACAATCAGGGTTACTTGCTGTTCTTTGTGCAGACCTTGGGAAAGAGACCCTTTCAGGAACAAATTGAAAATCCTTCTGTCTTGTCAGACTCAAATCCTATGATAAAACTGCCAAAAACTAGACAGACCTGGCTCCTCTCATTAATTACATCGTCTGTAACATACTAAGATGTCCCATGGCCTGCTTAGCTAAGACTAAATACCCCTTGCTAATAAATGATCTACACACCATTGAATCTCCTTTCTATAAACAATATTCCATTAGTCATCCAAATGTAAACAAGTAAATGGTTAAAATCAATGATTATCTCACCTTCATGACTCCTTAATAACAGTTTTAGCAGACATACTGCCTGTATGAATTTGAACCCAATGTTTTTAATAGCATTAGGGGAGCACGGTAGCATGGTGGTTAGCATAAATGCTTCACAGCTCCAGGGTCCCAGGTTCGAATCCCGGCTTGGTCACTGTCTGTGTGGAGTCTGCACGTCCTCCCTGTGTGTGCGTGGGTTTCCTCCGGGTGCTCCGGTTTCCTCCCACAGTCCAAAGATGTGCGGGTTAGGTGGATTGGCCATGCTAAATTGCCCGTAGTGTCCTAAAAAAAAAGTAAGGTTAAGGGGGGGTTGTTGTGTTATGGGTATAGGGTGGATACGTGAGTTTGAGTAGGGTGATCATTGCTCGGCACAACATCGAGGGCCGAAGGGCCTGTTCTGTGCTGTACTGTTCTATGTTCTATGTTCTATTACTCCAAGAAAATATACAATATAATAATTTCTTAAAATAATCTTAGTTATGATACACTCTGCGGTCTAGGTGCATCTAAAGTCACAGTCATTTTCTTAGGTTCCTGGTGGAGCCCGTCATTATCAATTACAAGATAGCTTATTGATGATTGGAAAAATTCACATTTCTCTCTCTTGACGCAAGTCTTTCAAGAGGTTCCAATGTGTCTTCTGAATTCTTTAAGTGCTCTTGGTCAGTCCTGCCAGTGATTAAGATGTCATCCAAATAATACTGAACACCATGTAGGCCATCAAGGATTTGGTCCATGGACCTTTGGAATAGGGCCGGTGCTGATATTATTCTGAATGGTGGATGCTTGAACCTGAACAATTCTCTGTGTGTTACAATTGCTAGAAGAGCTTGCGACTCAGCTGCTATAATAATAATAATCATCTTTACTAGTGTCACTAGTAGGCTGACATTAACACTGCAATGATGTTACTGTGAAATCCCCTAGTCACCACATTCCGGTGCCTGTTCGGGTACACAGAGAGAGAATTCGGAATGTCCAAATTACCTAACAGCACGTCTTTCGGGACTTGTGGGAGGAAACGGAGCACCCGGAGGAAACCCACGCAGACACGGGGAGAACGTGCAGAATCCACACAGACAGTGACCCAAGCCGGGAATTGAACCCGGGATCCTGGCACTGTGAAGCAATAGTGTTAACCACTGTGCTACCATGCTACCTTCATTTGGAGGTACGTTTGGGACAAATCTATCTTACTGATCTTTTGTCCGCACGACAATAGAGCAAATTGGCTCTGTGCTAGTGGTAAGGGACACTGGTCAGCGCACAACACTGGGTTGATCGTCATTTCAAAGTCATCACAAATTCGTACAGAGTCACCTGGTTTAAAAATTGCCAATTTCGGGGTTGCCCAATCGCTCATTGTCACAAACTCGATCACTCCATCTTTTATCAATTTTCCAATTTCCACTTCAACTTTTGGTTTAATTGCATATGGCACAGTTCATGCCTTTAAGTATTTTGGGATGATATCAGGTTATATCTTAAATTGCCCTTCGACTCCAGTCATTTCTTCTAAAGTGTTTCCAAATACTTTGTTTTACTTTTCTGAGAGTTTCTATAATGTGTTCTTTCCATCAACCATTTGGTTCACAGCTTGCGAATTTAGTTCGATTTTGTTCAACCACTCACTTCTGAAAAGTGCTGGAATGTTTCCTTTTGACACATGTAATGGCAAGTTTGCAGGTTGACCATTTGCCTCAACTTGCACCAAGATATAAACCCTTCACTGAAACCACACTTTCCGTATAAGTTCTCAAGATCATATCATATAGCTTTCATAGTACGTTCTTGAGCTTTTAGAACATAGAACATAGAACGATACAGCGCAGTACAGGCCCTTCGGCCCTCGATGTTGCACCGACATGGAAAAAAAAAACTAAAGGCCATCTAACCTACACTATGCCCTTATCATCCATATGCTTATCCAATAAATTTTTAAATGCCCTCAATGTTGGCGAGTTCACTACTGTTGCAGGTAGGGCATTCCACGGCCTCACCACTCTTTGCGTAAAAAACCCACCTCTGACCTCTGTCCTATATCTATTACCCCTCAATTTAAGGCTATGTCCCCTCGTGCTAGCCACCTCCATCCGCGGGAGAAGGCTCTCGCTGTCCACCCTATCTAACCCTCTGATCATTTTGTATGCCTCTATTAAGTCACCTCTTAACCTTCTTCTCTCTAACGAAAACAACCTCAAGTCCATCAGCCTTTCCTCATAAGATTTTCCCTCCATACCAGGCAACATCCTGGTAAATCTCCTCTGCACCCGTTCCAAAGCTTCCACGTCCTTCCTATAATGAGGCGACCAGAACTGTACGCAATACTCCAAATGCGGCCGTACCAGAGTTTGGTACAGCTGCATCATGACCTCATGGCTCCGGAACTCAATCCCTCTACCAATAAAGGCCAACACACCATAGGCCTTCTTCACAACCCTATCAACCTGGGTGGCAACTTTCAGGGATCTATGTACATGGACACCGAGATCCCTCTGCTCATCCACACTACCAAGAATTTTACCATTAGCCAAATATTCCGCATTCCTGTTATTCTTTCCAAAGTGAATCACCTCACACTTCTCCACATTAAACTCCATTTGCCACCTCTCAGCCCAGCTCTGCAGCTTATCTATGTCCATCTGTAACCTGCAACATCCTTCCGCACTGTCTACAACTCCACCGACTTTAGTGTCGTCTGCAAATTTACTCACCCATCCTTCTGCGCCCTCCTCTAGGTCATTTATAAAAATGACAAACAGCAACGGCCCCAGAACAGATCCTTGTGGTACGCCACTCGTAACTGAACTCCATTCTGAACATTTCCCATCAACTACCACTCTCTGTCTTCTTTCAACTAGCCAATTTCTGATCCACATCTCTAAATCACCATCAATCCCCAGCCTCCGTATTTTCTGCAATAGCCGACCGTGGGGAACCTTATCAAACGCTTTACTGAAATCCATATACACCACATCAACTGCTCTACCCTCGTCTACCTGTTCAGTCACCTTCTCAAAGAACTCGATAAGGTTTGTGAGGCATGACCTACCCTTCACAAAACCATGCTGACTATCCCTAATCATATTATTCCTATCTAGATGATTATAAATCGTATCTTTTATAATCCTCTCCAAGACTTTACCCACCACAGACGTTAGGCTCACCGGCCTATAGTTACCGGGGTTATCTCTACTCCCCTTCTTGAACAAAGGGACCACATTTGCTATCCTCCAGTCCTCTGGCACTATTCCTGTAGCCAATGATGACCTAAAAATCAAAGCCAAAGGCTCAGCAATCTCTTCCCTGGCTTCCCAGAGAATCCTAGGATAAATCCCATCCGGCCCCGGGGACTTATCTATTTTCACCTTGTCCAGAATTGCCAACACTTCTTCCCTACGCACCTCAATGCCATCTATTCTAATAGCCTGGGTCTCAGCATTCTCCTCCACAATATTATCTTTTTCTTGAGTGAATACTGACGAAAAGTATTCATTTAGTATCTCGCTTATCTCCTCAGCCTCCACACACAACTTCCCACCACTGTCCTTGACTGGCCCTACTCTTACCCTAGTCATTCTTTTATTCCTGACATACCTATAGAAAGCTTTTGGGTTTTCCTTGATCCTACCTGCCAAAGACTTCTCATGTCCCCTCCTTGCTCGTCTCAGCTCTCTCTTTAGATCCTTCCTCGCTTCCTTGTAACTATCAAGCGCCCCAACTGAAACTTCACGCCTCATCTTCACATAGGCCTCCTTCTTCCTCTTAACAAGAGATTCCACTTCTTTGGTAAACCACGGTTCCCTCGCTCGACCCCTTCCTCCCTGCCTGACTGGTACGTACTTATCAAGAACATGCAATAGCTGTTCCTTGAACAAGCTCCACATATCCAGTGTGCCCAACCCTTGCAGCCTACTTCTCCAACCAACACATCCTAAGTCATGTCTAATGGCATCATAATTGCCCTTCCCCCAGCTATAACTCTTGCTCTGCGGGGTATACTTATCCCTTTCCATCACTAACG
Source organism: Scyliorhinus canicula (assembly GCF_902713615.1). NCBI lineage: Eukaryota > Metazoa > Chordata > Chondrichthyes > Carcharhiniformes > Scyliorhinidae > Scyliorhinus > Scyliorhinus canicula. Next base: position 22,421,943 of record NC_052166.1, on the reverse strand, counting down.
TAAAGGTCACCGAATTGTGGTCACTGTCTCCAAAGTGTTCACCTACCTCCAGATCTAACACCTGTCCTGGTTCATTACCCAAAACCAAATCCAAAGTGGCCTCACCTCTTGTTGGCCTGTCAACATATTGTGTCAGAAAACCCTCCTGCACACATTGTACAAAGAACGACCCATCCAATGTACTCGAACTATATCTTTTCCAGTCAATATTAGGAAAGTTAAAGTCTCCCATAACAACTACCCTGTTACTTTCGCTCTTTTCCAGAATCATCTTCGCCATCCTTTCCTTTACATCTCTAGAACTATTAGGTGGCCTATAGAAAACTCCCAACAGGGTGACCTCTCCTTTCCTGTTTCTAACCTCAGCCCATACTACCTCGGAAGAAGAGTCCCCATCTTGTATCCTTTCTACCACCGTAATACTGTCCTTGACTAGCAGCGCCACACCTCCCCCTCTTTTGCCCCCTTCTCTGACCTTACTAAAGCACCTAAACCCCGGAACCTGCAACAACCATTCCTGTCCCTGCTCTATCCATGTCTCTGAAATGGCCACAACATCGAAGTCCCAGGTACCAACCCATGCTGCCAGTTCCCCTACCTTATTTCGTATACTCCTGGCATTGAAATAGACACACTTCAAACCACAGACCTGAACACTGCCGCCCTCCTGCGAAGTCAAAACTGTGCTCCTGACCTCTCTACTCTCAATCTCTCGCACCCCAAAACTCCAATCCAGGTTCCCATGCCCCTGCTGAATTAGTTTAAACCCCCCCAAAGAGTACTAACAAATCTCCCCCCCAGGATATTGGTGCCCCTCAGGTTCAGATGTAGACCATCCTGTCTATAGAGGTCCCACCTTCCCCAGAAAGAGCCCCAGTTATCCAGAAATCTGAATCCCTCCCGCCTGCACCATCCCTGTAGCCACGTGTTTAATTGCTCTCTCTCCCTATTCCTCATCTCACTATCACGTGGCACGGGCAACAACCCAGAGATAACAACTCTGTTTGTTCTCGCTCTGAGCTTCCATCCTAGCTCCCTAAAGGCCTGCCTGACATCCTTGTCCCCTTTCCTACCTATGTCGTTAGTGCCAATATGGACTACGACTTGGGGCTGCTCCCCCTCCCCCTTAAGGACCCGGAAAACACGATCCGAGACATCACGTACCCTTGCACCTGGGAGGCAACATACCAAACGTGAGTCTCTCTCGCTCCCACAAAATCTCCTATCTGTGCCCCTGACCATTGAGTCCCCAATTACTAATGTTCTACTCCTTTCCCCCCTTCCCTTCTGAGCAACAGGGACAGACTCCGTGCCAGAGGCCCGTACCCCATGGCTTACCCCTGGTAAGTCGTCCCCCCCACAAGTATCCAAAACGGTATACTTGTTACTCAGGGGAACGACCGCAGGGGGTCCCTGCACTGACTGCTTCTTCCCAGTCCCTCTTACAGTTACCCATCTATCTCCAGTCTTTGGTGTAACTACTTCCCTGAAGCTCCTATCAATGACCCCCTCTGCCTCCCGAATGATCCGAAGTTCATCCAGCTCAAGCTCCAGGTCCCTAACACGGTTTTTGAGGAGCTGGAGTTGGGTGCACTTCCCACAGATGAAATCAGCAGGGACACTGACGGCGTCCCTCACCTCAAACATTCTGCAGGAGGAGCATTGTACTGCCTTCCCTGACATCCCCTCTAGATTAAAAAAAAACAAGAAAAAGAAAAAGAAAGGAAGAGCTTACCTGATATTATCTCAAACCCTGATCCCGCTGAAAGGTAAGCAAATTTAAAGGCACTCACTCACCTTCACGACAGGCCCCTGCTCCCGCTTCCCAACCACCGTGGGGTGGGGGGGTTGGTTAGAGGAGGAGGTAGGGTGGGGGGGTTGGTTAGAGGAGGAGGTAGGGTGGGAAACACTCACAAAGTGTTTCGGGTTTAACTGTCACTTGCCAACAGCCCCTCCACAAACCACCTTCAACTTAGGCTGACCGCACTGCACGTCTGCAAATTTCCCCAGAACAGCTGATCAGTAGCTCTGCTCTGCTGCCCTCTGCTGGTTGCTTGCCTTTACTCAAACTCCTTGGGTCTTCTTCGCAGGTTCACCTTCAACTTAGGCTGACCGCACTGCACGTCTGCAAATTTCCCCAGAACAGCTGATCAGTAGCTCTGCTCTGCTGCCCTCTGCTGGTTGCTTGCCTTTACTCAAACTCCTTGGGTCTTCTTCGCAGGTTCACCTTCAACTTAGGCTGACCGCACTGCACGTATGCAAATTTCCCCAGAACAGCTGATCAGTAGCTCTGCTCTGCTGCCCTCTGCTGGTTGCTTGCCTTTACTCAAACTCCTTGGGTCTTCTTCGCAGGTTCACCTTCAACTTAGGCTGACCGCACTGCACGTATGCAAATTTCCCCAGAACAGCTGATCAGTAGCTCTGCTCTGCTGCCCTCTGCTGGTTGCTTGCCTTTACTCAAACTCCTTGGGTCTTCTTCGCAGGTTCACCTTCAACTTAGGCTGACCGCACTGCACGTATGCAAATTTCCCCAGAACAGCTGATCAGTAGCTCTGCTCTGCTGCCCTCTGCTGGTTCTGTTGATATACATTTTCAGAGAGAAGAGATACAATCCCAGGTTCGATTCCCGGCTGGGTCACTGTCTGTGTGGAGTCTGCACGTCCTCCCCGTGTGTGCGTGGGTTTCCTCCGGGTGCTCCGGTTTCCTCCCACAGTCCAAAGATGTGCGGGTTAGGTGGATTGGCCATGCTAAATTGCCCGGAGTGTAAGGTTAATGGGGGGATTGTTGGGTTACGGGTATACGGGTTACGTGGGTTTAAGTAGGGTGATCATTGCTCGGCACAACATTGAGGGCCGAAGGGCCTGTACTGTGCTGTTCTATGTTCTATGTTCTAATGGCACCTGTATCTACTTCCATTTAAGTTCCATTCCCATTTATTTTTAGGTAGACCCTTGCATCGATATTACACCAAGTTTGAGTTCCTTGATCTCGCCAGGCTTGGGAATTTTCACCATCTTCAGCCATTCTATTGACTTTGTGTGGAATTGGGTGCCTTTTTGTGTTTACCCATCTCTGAGGTTATGTATTCTGTCTGGCCAAGAATGTCTTTGTTATGTGGCTTTTCTTCCCGCAATTACATTTGTTTTCTCGACACCAACATTCCTGTGGAGAACGTCCCACCCGGGCATACTTATGGCATGTTGTGTTGTGAGACATCTTCTCTTCTCAAGTGTGCACCTTGTTTACTTTGGTGCCAAGTCCGATTCGGGAGCTTCTTTAGCTGCCAAATTCATGGACACTGCTACTTCGACAGCAATTTTTAGTATTAGAGAGCTTTCTGTTTGCAATTGCCACTAAATTGCCTAATTTCTCAACCCGCAAACAAGTCTGCTAAACGGCGTGTCCTCAAGGTTTGGTTCAAACTCACAATTCTTTGCTAGTTCCGTAGTATGCCTTCAAATTATTGAATATTTTCACCTACTCCTCAGCGATGTCGATCAAATCTGAATCTCTCTGCAATGATCAATGGTTTACATAGAACATACAATGCAGAAGGAAGCCATTTGGCCCATCGAGTCTGCACCGACCCACTTTAAGCCCTCACTTCCACCCTATCCGTATAACCCAATAACCCCTCCTAACTTCTTTGGACACTAAGGGCTATTTAGCATATCCAATCCACCTAACCTGCATGTCTTTGAACTGTGGGAGAAAAACAGAGCACCCGGAGGAAACCCACGCAGACACGGGGAGAACGTGCAGACTCTTGCACAGCCAGTGACCCAGTGAGGAATCGAACCTGGGACCCTGGCGCTGTGAAGTCACAGTGCTAACCACTGTGCTACCGTGCTGCCCGTGTTTGGGCGAGAAGTGTTCATCAAGGGTCTTTGTCAATTCCTCGTAACGTTTTGTACCATACTTTTGCAGGATGGATAAGTATTTGTAATAGGGTGAAAGTTTTCCATCCTAATACGCTCAACAAAAGTAGCTATTTTAATTTCATCTGGTATTCTGTTTGCAACAAGGGAGTTTGGAAATCTTTCTTCATAGGAGTTCCAAGCTTCCACATTCTCATCGAATGGCTCCACAGTGCTACCTTTTCCCACCATCACAGTTCCCTGTACTTATGAAACTTTTCCTCCCTTTTAACTTATTTTTTTAATTGGACTGTGGCTTTAAGATTTTTTTTTTTTTAGGCACCAATCTGTTTTAAAACCAGAATATTCCAGCATTAATTATGCTTAATCTTGGCTATTATTACTTTTTAATGCGTCTTTTTCCATTCCATAAACAACTCCCTCTTTCTCTGAAATTGAGAAATCGCCATTGCAGCCCGCCACGTGCGAAGGCAGTCAGCTGGAAAAGAGCCCCCAGCTTCGGCAACTAGGCTCGTTTTTTTACACAACCTACCCCCTTATTGCCTTTCTGTGCTTTTTTTCCAGGATGTTCTGAGCCCACCGATTTGTTTTGATTACCCCCTAATACCTTCGACGAGCTGACTGAGAAAATCTTTTTTCCCAGTCTCCAACTCTCCAAGCGTCCCCAGGCTCGCTTGAGCAAAAGAAAATCAAGGACCAGTTTGGAGTTCTTTCTATCACTTTTAAAATGAATGTATACCCTTAACAAAGGCTAAAGGCCTATTTAAAACAACCAGACTTATCGTACTCCATTGATGATGGAGTGGCGTCCTGAAAATCGATTCTTGACTGAGGTCTTTGTCTGAATTGTTTCCTCTGACTATTTTTACTGGCGTCCTCGTCGCCCGCTTTGTCTTTACTGTCATATTTTTGCGGGTTCGGCTCTTCGTTACAGTGGAGACAACGGATTAAAGGTTGATCCACCCTAGGTTACCTAACCAGCTAATCAGACTTAATTAAATAGGTGTTTCTTGCTTATAGTCTCAGCTTAGAGCCAAAATCTCCCAAGTGCCTCTGATGATGTGCACATGTATCACATGGCACACTACACAGCAAGGCATTAGCTTACAAAACACAACAAGGATGTCAGAAGTGGCTATAAACCAAGCATTCTTCCTCACATTGCGGTTCCCTAAACATGGTTTTCTCTTCCTCTTCTGCTTCTCCTAGATGTGACCAGAGTGGCATTGTCACAAGAGGAGGTTGACAGCCCTTGAAGAAAGAAAAGAAAGACTCGCATTTGTATTGTGCCTTTCCTGGTCACTGGGCATGTCAACGTGTTTTACAGTCAATGAAGTACCTTTGACGTGTGGTGTTGCGTCCCTATGACATGAAAAGAAATCCAATACTGTATGTTTAATTTTTTTTAAATGTTTTTTTGCTGAACCAAAAAGGATGGCTGCGACACGTCACATGACCACAGGACAGGCCCTTTGTTCAGGGAGTTACCGCCAGGAGTTACAAGAACAAAAGAGTTCTTCACTCAGCCGGTGGAATTTCGTGCGTCATTGTACAGATCCCGGGTAATCGATGAATCATAGAATTTACAGTGCACAAGGAAGCCATTTGGGCCATCGAGTCTGCACCGGCCCTTGGAAAGAGCACCCTACCCAAGCCGACACCTCCACCCCATTCCCGCAACCCAGTAATGCCACCCAACCTTTTTGGACACGAAGGGGCAATTTAGCATGGCCAATCCACCTAACCCGCACATCTTTGGACTGTAGAAGGAAACCCACACAGACGCGGGGAGAATGTGCAGACTCCGCACAGACAGTGACCCAAGCCGGGAATTGAACCTGGAACTACTAGAAAAGAAAGATCAAAATTCATTACACTTGAAGAGGTGCTGATGACTACAATATTTCCCTCCTAAGAAGGAACAATGGATTTCTGGCCGGAAACACAGAAATTGATCTTTCAGCTGCAATTAATAATTAATACGCCATGCAAAGCCTCTTGCCATTTTGGACAGTTTCAATGTTATATTTCAACCTTACTTGCAATCTGCTGTTTAACATCCAGCTGGCGAACCACCAAAAAGAAGACCTCCAGACAGAACAACAGGCTGCTCCTCAAGCCTGACTCAGCAGGAAGATTTCCTATTATCGCCCGCTGAACTGACTTAGCCGTCATGCATCCACTTCTTCTTGCAGTGCCAACACCACCTGTAAAGTGAATTCTACAATTCCAGTCATCAGCCAGCTGAACTACAAATTCTATATGAAATAATTAGAATTAGAATTAGAACAGTACAGCACAGAACAGGCCCTTCGGCCCTCGATGTTGTGCCGAGCAATGATCACCCTACTCAAGCCCACGTATACCTATACCAGTAACCCAACAACCCCCATTAACCTTATTTTTTAGGACACTATGGGCAATTTAGCATGGCCAATCCACCTAACCCGCACATCTTTGGACTGTGGGAGGAAACCGGAGCACCCGGAGGAAACCCACGCACACACGGGGAGGACGTGCAGACTCCACACAGACAGTGACCCAGCCGGGAATCGAACCTGGGACCCTGGAGCTGTGAAGCATTTATGCTAACCACCATGCTACCGTGCTGCCTTGCATGCTACCGTGCTGCCTTCCAATTCTTCATTGGAATTTGACTCTGGGAATCACGTAAACTAATATTAACTTATGTGGTTCTTTTACTGCTACTATCCATAGTTGTAAAACGTATTCTATTATCCATAGTTGTAAAACTCCTTTTTCTATCCCCCCTCACTTTAGTGTGGGGTTGGGGGCAGTAGGAAGATGCAAACACTGTTCCCCAGGGTTTTGAATATGAAATAATCAAACCTTTTGCGGGTTATTAGTAAATTGACTCACACAAGCCGAGAGTCTGGGCATACTCTACCGCATACTTTAAAAATAATTAAAAGCACCTTCTGCTTATGGCCAGGTGGTGAGAGGAGGTAAGTACCTTTTTGCCTGTCTCTTTCCTGTCCAGAATAGTACGATGAATCATGAATCATGTTTTAAAAAGCTGGAAATAAGATTCTGCTGTCAGACAAAGTGACTGTATAAAAACCCAGCTGGCTCATTAATGCCCTTAGACCATAAGACCATAAGACGTAGGAACAAAATTAGGCCACTAAGCCCATCGGGTCATGCTACGCCATTCAATCATGGCTGATATTTTCTCAACCCCATTCTCCTGCCTTCTCCCCATAACCTCTGATCACCTTATTAAAGAACCTATCTATCTCAGTCTTTTTTTTTTATATAAATGTTTTTTATTGAGTTTTCATATTTTATATATGACAAATTACAAGTTATTAGAGAGAGAGAAAAAAAAAGGAAAACACAAAATTTTTTTACATGAATATTTACCGGTAAGCATCTTCGTAACAATAATTGTGGCCGCCCCCTTTAGCCAGCATACATATTTTACATTCCCCAATATGGCCGAGGCACATGTTTATAGGCATTTATTTATAGTTTGGTTTTGGGCCTTGGCTTGCCATCAAACCCCCATACCGAGCCCGTAGCCCCCCCCCCCCCCCCCCTCCCCCCGGCTACCTTCCCCCGATTCCCGCCCATTTTCCCCTGGTTCTTGGCCACCCGACTATTCTTCCTCATGTACGTTGGCCACAAACAGGTCCCGGAACAGTTGCATGAATGGCTCCCACGTTCTGTGGAAGCCGTCGTCCGACCCTCGGATGGCAAATTTGATTTTCTCCATTTGGAGAGATTCCGAGAGGTCGGACAGCCAGTCTGCAGCTCTGGGTGGTGCTGCTGACCGCCAGCCAAACAGGATTCTACGGCGGGCAATCAGGGAGGCAAAGGCAAGGGCGTCCGCCCTCCTCCCCAGGAATAGATCTGGCTGGTCTGAAACCCCGAAGACCGCCACTATCGGGCATGGCTCCACCCTCACCCCCACCACTTTGGACATAGCCTCGAAGAAGGCTGTCCAGTACTCCACAAGTCTGGGGCAAGACCAGAACATGTGGGCGTGGTTGGCCGGGCCTCTCTGGCACCGCTCACATTTGTCCTCCACCTCCGGGAAGAACCTACTCATACGGTTTCTCGTTAAGTGGGCTCTATGTACCACTTTTAGTTGCGTCAGGCTGAGCCTTGCGCACGTGGAGGTGGAGTTGACCCTATGCAGTGCTTCGCTCCAGAGTCCCCACCCTATCTCCATCCCCAGGTCATCCTCCCATTTCCTTCTTGTTGCGTCCAGTACGGTGTCGTCCCTGTCTACCAGTCGGTCATACATGTCACTACAGTTCCCTTTCTCTAGGATACTTGCGTCCAGTAGGTCTTCCAATACTGTCTGTCGTGGCGGTTGTGGGTACGTCCTTGTCTCCTTTCGTATCTATCTCAGTCTTAAAGACACTCAGTGATTTGGCCTCCACAACCTTATAGACCATAGAACAGTACAGCACAGAACAGGCCCTTCGGCCCTCAATGTTGTGCCGAGCCATGATCACCCTACTCAAACCCACATATCCACCCTATACCCGTAACCCAACAATCCCCCCCTTAACCTTACATTTATTAGGACACTACGGGCAATTTAGCATGGCCAATCCACCTAACCCGCACATCTTTGGACTGTGGGAGGAAACCGGAGCACCCGGAGGAAACCCACGCACACAGGGGGAGGACGTGCAGACTCCACACAGACAGTGACCCAGCCGGGAATCGAACCTGGGACCCTGGAGCTGTGAAGCATTTATGCTAACCACCATGCTACCATGCTGCCCCTAAATGGCCCTTATGTGGCAAAGAATTCCACAGATTCACCACCCTCTGCCTGAAGAAATTCCTCCTCAACTTGGTTGAAAGAATTGTCCCTTTAGTCTGAGATGGTGTCCTCTGGTTCTAGTTTTTCTTACAAGTGGAAACATCCTCTCCACGTCCACTCTATCCAGGCCTCGCAGTATCCTGAAAGTTTCAATAAGATCCCTCCTCATCCTTCTAAACTCTGAGTACAGCCCCAGAGTCCTCAACCGTTCCTCATACGACAAGTTCTTCATTCCAGGGATCATTCTTGTGAACCTCCTCTGGTCCCTTTCCAAGGCCAGCACATCCTTCCTTAGATATGGGGCCCAAAACTGCTCACAATACTCCAAATGGGGTCTGACCAGAGCCTTAGAGCCTCAGAAATACATCCCTGGTCTTGTATTCTAGCTCTCTTGACATGAATGCTAACATTGTATTTGCCTTTTTAACTGCCGACTGAACCTGCACGTTGACCTTGACAGAATCGTGAACAAGGACTCCCAAGTCCCTCTGTGCTCCTGATTTCCTAAGCATTTTCCTATTTAGAAAATATTCTATGCCTAAATTCCAAAGTGCATAACCTCACACTTTTCCACATTATATTTTAATTTGCCACTTCACTGCCCACTCTCCTAGATTGTCCAAATCCTTCTGCAGCCCCCTTGCTTCCTCAATACTACCTGTCCCTCTACGGATCATCTATAAACTTAGCAACAGTGCCTTCAGTTCCTTCTTCCAGATCATTAATGTATATTGTGAAAAGTTGTAGTTCCAGCACAGACCCCTGAGGTACACCACTAGTCACCGGCTGCCATCCTGAAAAAGACCCCTTTATCCCCACTCTCTGCTTTCTGCCAGTCAGCCAATCCTCTATCCATGCCAGGATCTTACGCTGAACACCATGGGCTCTTAACTTATTTAACAGTCTCCTATGCGGCACCTTGTCAAAGGCCTTCTGGAAATCTAAATAAATCATGTCCACTGGTTCTCCTTTGTCTAACTTGCTTGTTACCTCCTCAAAGAACTCTAACAGATTTGTCAGACATGACCTCTCTTTGACAAAGCTGTGCTGACTCAGTCCGATTTTACCATGCACTTCCAAGCACTTTGCGATCTAATCTTTAATTAAAATTAAAAAAAATAAAAAATTTAGTGTACCCAATTAATTTTTCTCCAATTAAGGGGTTCAATCCACCTACCTTGCACATCTTTGGGTTGTGGGGGTGAAACCCATGCAAACACGGGGAGAATGTGCAAACTCCACACAGACAATGACCCAGAGCCGGGATCGAACCTCAGACTTCGGTGCCTTGAGGCAGCAGGGCTAAACCACAGCACTACCGTGCTGCCCCTAATCTTTAATAACACACTCCAAAATCTTACCAATGACCAAAGTCAGGCTAACTGGCCTATAATTTCCCGTCTTTTGCCTACCTCCCTTCTTAAACAGTGGTGTTACATTAGCCACTTTCCAGTCCTCTGGGACCCTTCCTGCATCCAGTGATTCCTGAGAGATCGTCACCAATGCCTCCACAATCTCCTCAGCTATCTCTTTTAGAACCCTGGGGTGTAGTCCATCCAGCCCAGGTGAATTGCCCACCTTCAGACCTTTTGTTTTCCCCAGAACCTTCTCCTTAGTGATGGCCACTGCACTTACTTCTGCCCCCTGATTCTCCTGGATCTCTGGCATCCCACTGGTGTCTTCCACTTTGAAGACTGATGCAAAGTAACTATTCAGATTTCTGCCATTTCTTGGTTTCCTATTACTACATCCCCAGCCACATATTCCAGTGGTCCAATGTCTATTTTTGCCTCTCTCTTACCTTTTATACATTGAAAGGGCAGCACGGTAGCCTTGTGGACAGCACAATTGCTTCACAGCTCCAGGGTCCCAGGTTCGATTCTGGCTTGGGTCACTGTCTGTGTGGAGTCTGCACATCCTCCCCGTATGTGCGTGGGTTTCCTCCGAGTGCTCCGGTTTCCTCCCACAGTCCAAAGATGTGCAGGTTAGGTGGATTGGCCATTATAAATTGCCCTTGGTGTCCAAACTTGCCCTTAGTGTTCGGTGGGGTTACTGGGTTATGGGGATAAGGTGGAGGTGTTGACCTTGGGTAGGGTGCTCTTTCCAAGAGCTGGTGCAGACTCGATGGGCCGAATGGCCTCCTTCTGCACTGTAAATTCTATGATATCTATGAAAGAAACTCTTCCTATCTTCCTTTATATTATTAGCTAACCTGCGCTCATATTTCTTCTTCTCGCCCCTTATTGCTTTTTTAGTTGTCCTCTGCTTGTTTTGAAATGATTCCCAATCCTCTGGCTTTCGACTAATCCTTGCCATATTGTCTGCTTTTTCTTTTGTTTTTATTCTGTCCTTGACACACCCTATCTCAATCCCCAGGTCCTCCTCCCATTTCTTTCTTGTTGCGTCCAGTACGGTGTCGTCCCTTTCTACCAGTCGGTCATACATGTCGCTACAGTTTCCTTTCTCTAGGATACTTGTCCAGTAACTCTTCCAGTAGTGTCTGTCGTGGCGGTTGTGGGTACGTCCTTGTCACCTTTCGTAAGAAGTTTTTGAGCTGCAGACACCGTAGCTCGTTCCCCCCAGCTAACCAAAATTTCTCTGTCAGTTCGTCCAGTGTTGCGATCCTGCCGTCCGTGTATAGGTCCCTGACTGTCAGTGTCCCTCCGTATGCCTCCACCTTTTGAAGGTGGCGTCAGTCAGTGCTGGTGTGAACCTATGGTTGTTGCAGATGGGAGCCTTGTCCGACATTTTGGTCAGGCCAAATTGCTGCCGCAGTTGGTTCCAGGATTGGAGGGTGGCTGTCACCACTGGGCTGCTGGAGTGTTTTTTGGGTGGGGATGGGAGTGCTGCCGTGGCGAGGGCCTGGAGGGAGGTCCCCATGCAGGAGGCTTCTTCCGCGTGCACCCACTCGGCCACTGGCTCCTTGATCCATCCCCTTACTCGCTCGGCTGTTGCCGCCCAGTGGTAGAATTGTAGGTTTGGGAGGGCTAGCCCCCCCCCTGGATTTTGTTTTTTGTAGGACCTTCTTTGGGATCCTAGCATTTTTACCCCCCATACGAACGCCATGATTAGTTTGTCCAGCACTTTGAAAAAGGCCTTGGGGATGTAGATCGGAATGGATCTAAACAGGAAGAGGAACCTGGGCAGTACGTTCATTTTGATCGTCTGGACTCTCCCCGCGAGGGAGAATGGGAGACAGAGTCTCACTTGATGAGGATGACCTGCTCCTCTCCGTCTCGGATCCGCAGAACGGTGTGCAGGTAATCATGAAGCTCCTGGAAAAGTTTGTGGCCTTCTCGGGCTACAACCTCAACCTGGGTAAGAGTGAAATATTCCCGATGAACCCGAACACGGGAGAAGCAGAGCTGGAGGGACTTGCATTCAAAATAGCCCAGAACAAATTCCGCTACCTGGGAATCCAGGTAGCCCACAACTGGACACAGATCCACAAATGTCATCTGATCAGTCTGGCGGAGAAAGTTAAAAGGGACCGACAGAGATGGGATGGATTCCTGCTTTCCCTGGCATGGTGGGTACAGATGATCAAGATGAATGAATTGCCGAGGCTCCTCTTCCTGTTCAGATCCATACCGATCTTCATCCGCAAGGCTTTTCCATCAGATAGACAAAATGATCATGGCATTCGCATGGTGGGGGGAGTGGGGGGGTTAAAACCCAAGGATCCCTTGACACTGCAAAGGAGAAGAACAAAATAGGCCCTCCCAACGTACAATACTACCACTGGGCAGCCACAGCCAAGAGGGTGAGGGGATTGATACGAGAACCCAACATGGAATGTGCATGGTGGTTAGCATCAATGCTTCACAGCGCCAGGGTCCCAGGTTCGATTCCCGGCTGGGTCACTGTCTGTGTGGAGTCTGCACGTCCTCCCTGTGTGTGCGTGGGTTTCCTCCGGGTGCTCCGGTTTCCTCCCACAGTCCAAAGATGTGCGGGTTAGGTGGATTGGCCATGCTAAATTGCCCGTAGTGTAAGGTTAATGGGGGGATTGTTGGGTTACGGGTATACAGGTTATGTGGGTTTAAGTAGGGTGATCATTGCTCGGCACAACATCGAGGGCCGAAGGGCCTGTTCTGTGCTGTACTGTTCTATAATGGAATGTGGGAGGCTGGAGGAGTCCTCCTGCAAGGGAATGACACTCCAGGCCCTCGCCACAACAGTGCTCCCATCGCACAGCTGCAGACTGGCTGGCAGACCTGGCGGAATTCCTCACCTGGAGAAGACTGAGTTCACCATCCGATGGTCGGACGAGGGCTTCCACAAAGCATGGAGGCCATTGTGTTCATCCTGTTCCAGGACCTGTTCGAGGCCAATAGCGACGAGGAAGAGGGGGGAAGGAGGGATGGAGGAAAACAAATAAGACCGCACACAATGTGAAGGAGCAGAGGGGGAAGGGAGAAGGAGGGAACCCAAGGGAGGCCCAGAACAAAACAAGGGGACAAAGGGAGGAGGGGAGGGGTCATGAAGCCCACCCCCCCCCCCACGACTCTGCAAGGACAACAACTGAAAACCGCAACAGAAAGGAGCGGAGCACAGTATATGACACCGAAGACGGAAATCAGTAGCAGGGGGGGAAACGAGACTACCAACAGGGTGGGGGGGGGGGGGGGGGGGGTGGGGGAGGGCAGATGGAAGGAACACATGTAAAAATCTCTGTGAATAAGAAACGACTTTACATGTAAATACCATTTGCAGCATAGATTGAGCTGTTACTCTGTGAAAACTGGAAAATACCAATAAAAATATTTTGAAAAGAAGAAAAGAAATGCCTCTCTTTGGTAAACTTGAACCCTATGACGTGAGTGGAGAAGACTGGGCCCAATACACAGAGCACATACATTACGTCTTCCGGGCTAATAATATTGCTAGAGATGCGAACCAGAAAGTAATATTGGTGACAGAATGCGGGGCCCTGACGTTCATTGTGATAAAACCTACCCAGAAGCCCCAGGCGCGAAGATTTTTGACCAGTTAGTTGACTTGGTGAATAACCAGTACGACCCAGAGCCATCTGTTCCATTCAGAGATACCATTTTAATACGTTGGGAAGAACCCTGGGAACGTTTGGCCAGATTGCGGGTATTGGCAGAGCCTTGTGAATTCAGACCATCCCTGACCAAAATGTTACAAGACAGATTGATATGCGGAAATAACAATGTGACGACTTAGAAAAAGTTACTGGCAGAACCCAAACTGGATCTAAAAAAAGCCATCAAAATAGCCCTATCACTGGAAAATGCATTTAAAGGGGCTCAGGAACTAAAAGTGACGTCAGACGGTAATGTCCTCCGGTTAGGGAGAAGGGCCTCATGTAAAAGTGACCATTCCTCAAGTGAAGGTGTCTATTTAATAAGATGCCAAGTAGCTCATCATGGAAGCTGAATTCAACCCACGTCACCTGGCAGTCAAGAAAAGGTTTTAGCAACACCACGGATGCAAGAGAAACTGCTGCAGACGGTTGCCGATGTCATGTGATAAAGTATTGAAAGCACCTGTCTGTGCGGAGTCTGCACATCCTCCCCGTGTCTGTGTGGATTTCCTCCGGGTGCTCCGGTTTCCTCCCACAGTCCAAAGAAGTGCAGGTTAGGTGGATTGGCCACGTTAAATTGCCCTCAGTGACCAAAATTGCCCTGAGAGTTGGGTGGGGATACTGGGTTATGGGGATAGGGTGGAAGTGTTGACCTTGGGTAGGGTGCTCTTTCCAAGAGCCGGTGCAGACTCGATGGGCCGAATGGCCTCCTTCTGCACTGTAAATTCTATGAAAGACAAAGGGCGCGATTTAACCGGAAAAATCTATGTCCGGTTTTGGGACGTGTTTAGCGGGGTGTTACTTGGCGGCTGTGAGACCAGTACTGAATGGTGCTTGCCCAAGGCGAGGGAGATTGATCACCGCCTCAGCTAACTCAGGAATCTGCACATTAAAGTGAGACTAGCTGTCTGCTTTAACATACAGATTTGCTGAAAAGTGACCCCGCCCACAATGGGAGGGATTCACATTGCAACATCTCGTGAGATTACGTTAGATCTCATGAGGCTTTGCGAGCCGGGTGGATCCCGGGAGCGGGGTCTCCCGGCTCCTATCGGCCACACTGCAATGCTTTTCGGGCGTAGCATAGCCATTACCTTGACCCTCCTTGCTTAGCCACGGATACATTTTCCCCTCTTACAATCATTCTTCCCCTCTGAAATATATTTCAGTTGGGAGGAATTGAATATCTCTTGTAACCTCTGCCACTGTTCTTCAACTGTCCTACTCATTAGTCTTTCTGCCCAGTTCATTAGCGTTAAATCTGTCCTCATGCCTACGTAATTATCCTGATTTAATACCAGAACGCTAGTGTGCGACTCACCTTCCACACGCTCAGTGACCTTATTGGTCAGTGGGTGGAGGTCGGCTGGCCGGTGGGTGTGTGGTCAGTGATGGGAACAGTTGGTCAGTGAGAACGTCAGCTGTTTACGGGTGGGGGTGGTCAGTGCGGGGGTTTTGGGTGGTCTGTTGGGGTGGGTCAATGGGGACGTTGGGTTGTCAGTTGAGGGGATGGGGAGGATAGTCGAGGATAGAGGGGGTCGTTGAGGGGTGAAAGTCTAGTCACGGCATGCGGAGAGCAGTCGGGCAGAGTGCAGTTAGGGGTGGGGAAGACAGTTGTGGATTGGGGAGTAGTTGGGTGCCCCGGTGTGCGAGGGTATTTGGGTGGGGGAGGGGTAGTTGCGGCGGGTTGCATGGAGAGTGCAAAAGAAACACCTTGATTCAAGAGAAACTGAGAGAACATTTGAGGTGGACTGTGGACCACTTGTACTTAAAGAATTTTGGTGCTTGTCCAAATTGGATCCCTAGAAATGTCGGAACAGGTCCAATGTTGTTACAACAGATGTCCAGGGAAAAAGGGTGAAGAAATACCTGGACCATTTGAGAAGAAGGGAATCACACACAGAACCTGTGGGCGCCCCTAGAATGCCTGTCAGTGACATTGATCCGGCTGAAAGTATTGATACAGCAAACTAGTCCGAGAAAGAGCCCAGTAATGTCCCAGTGGGAACTGGAGAAGTTATCTGCACTGACCCACCCACGCAAGTCAAGGGTAAACCCAATGAGGTTCAAACCGAAGTTACCTCTACTATGGGAGCAGTCGCTAGTGAATTGCAACGCTCCCAAAGGAACCAGGAAGCCCCTGGACCGACTTACCTTATGAGGGATTGTGCTGAGATCCATTTGTTGAATAATATTATAAATAGTTCCATTGTTATTGAAATGTGTTAATCAGGAACTTAACATAGAACATAGAACATACAGTGCAGAAGGAGGCCATTCGGCCCATCGAGTCTGCACCGACCCATTTAAGCCCTCACTTCTACCCTATCCACGTAACCCAATAACCCCTCCTAACTTTTTTTTTTGGACACTAAGGGAAATTTAGCATAGCCAATCCACCTAACCTGCACATCTTTGGACTGTGGGAGGAAACCGGAGCACCCGGAGGAAACCCACGCAGACAGGGGGAGGACGTGCAGACTCCGCACAGACAGTGACCCAGCGGGGAATCGAACCTGGGACCCTGGCGCTGTAAAGCCACAGTGCTAGCCACTTGTGCTACCGGGCTGCCCTTAAAGGGGGAGGGATGCTGTAGCGTAAGGGGCAAGTTCTTGGAGGCCCCCCTCAGGGACAGGGCACCCCCAGGCCTGATCCCCAGCACAGGCAAAATGCCAGCCTGCCACCTTTCCATTACCAGCTTGGCAGTGCCCCTTCCAGTGCCACCTGGGCACCCTGGCAATGCCAGACTGGAACCCAGGCCAAATTGCCAGGGTGCCAGGCTGGCAGTACCAAGGTGGCACCAACAATTCCAGGCTGCCACCCTGCCCAGAGGCCAACCACCCAGGTGCCTTCAATCCTCTGGGAGACCCCCCCCCCCCCCCAAATGCCGAGCCACCTGGTTCCCGTTTGTGGGGACAATAGTGAACGGCGCTCACCAAAGATCTGAGGCGAAGGGCAGGCCTCAAAGCCTTGGATCAGGTGAGTGCATATTAGAGTGAGGTTAGCTGCTCACTCTAACATGCAGATTTGCCAAATACTGATCCTGCCCTCAATGGGAGACACGGGATCCCGCGGGGTGTGGTGATCCGGGAAAATCCGGAAGAGGCCGCTCCCGGCATCTACTGGTTGCGTTGCGCCCTGGTTCGAGTGGAGCTTGGTTGGTAGATCGCACTGAAAGTCATTGGTAGCATCATTATCGTTCTCTGTACATTGTTATTCAGTTAGTAAATATTTCTATAGTTACTCTGCTGGTGGTTGCTTCCCTTCCAAGATATGACAGTAGGGTATGATGGGTCAGCGGTAAGAGGGTGGGTGTGGGGCACAGGCAAGGGGTAAATGAGGATTGGGGATGAGATGGAGGGGGGAATATGGAGGATTGGAGAGGAGGTGGAGGGGGGAATATGGAGGATTGGAGAGGAGGTGGAGGGGGGAATATGGAGGATTGGAGAGGAGGTGGAGGGGGAAGGTAGAGCAATTGGGTCATGAGCGAGGTTGAATGATGCTGAAAAGGGTGGGCGGGATATAGGCTCATGGGGAAAAAAAAGATGGGAGAGTTGGTGAAGAGTGAGCGGGATGATGGGCTAAAGGAGTGATGGGCGGCTGGAGGAGTGGGTGAAGGGCAGGGGTGATTGAGGAGGGGCAACGGAATGGAATCTATCAATCTGAGTTTTTAAATGATTCATTGAGCTCGCATCTATTATTAGTTGAGGGAGTGAGTTTGACACTTCTACAACATATTGTGTGAAGAAGTTCTTCCTAACGCCATTCCTGAAAAGTCTGCCTCTGATTCTCAGGCTTTGTCCCCTTGCCCTAGATTCCCCCAGCAGCAGAATGTTCCCTCTCCGTCAATCTTACCATCCCTAAAACCCTTGAGTAAATTACCCAATAGCCTCCTGCATTCCAGAGGATACAAACCTAGTGCGTGTAATCCCTTCTGATATCCTAACTCTTGGAGCCCTGTTAACATTGTGGTCAACCTGTGCTGCATCGTTTCCAATGCCAATATCCAAATTTCCTGAGCTACGGATCCCAGAGCTGTGCGCAGTACTCCAGATGTGATCTCGCTAAGGCTTCACAAAGCTGTAGCGAACCCTCCTCCACTTTATATTCAGCCCTCTAGTTATAAAAGTACCATTCCATTAGTTTTTCTGATTACTTTTTGCACCTGACTATTACATTTTAGTGATCTATGTGCATGGAACCATAAATCTCATCAGACTTCCACTGTACCTAACTTTACACCATCTCAAAAATACTTGGTTCTGTCCTTTTTTGATCGAAATGGTCGGCTTCGTGTTTGATTCATGGAAACTCCTCTGTCACAGTTTTCTCCACTCATTTAATCCATCAACGTCTCTTTGTGATGTTTTGCTCCCATCCACAATGTGAATGTTGGCAACAGGCTACAATGGAGTGCATGATTTAGTTTGGAATTGAGAAGAGCTGCCATCATTTGGGAATTTATAGAAAGCAACTTACACTGTGTGTCGGGGAGGATCAAGGAGAGTTTGTGGCTGTACTCTGTGAATAAACCTGGATGAAGGGAAAGATCGGCTTCAGGTTCAGGCTTTCCTCAATATATGAGCAGTGAGTTTAACACACAATACTTATATAACCACCATTGGTTCGAGGGTGGGGATGATTGCGAAGGATGGAGGTTGGGGCAATTTGTGAGGGTGGAAGTGGGGGTGATTGGGATGGTTGAGGAAGGGTGGTGTGGGTGATTGGGGTGGTTGAGGAAGGGTGGAGGTGTGGGTGATTGGGGTGGTTGAGGAAGGGGGGAGGTGTGGGTGATTGGGGTGGTTGAGGAAGGGTGGAGGTGTGGGTGATTGGGGTGGTTGAGGAAGGGTGGAGGTGTGGGTGATTGGGGTGGTTGAGGAAGGGTGGAGGTGTGGGTGATTGGGGTGGTTGAGGAAGGGTGGAGGTGTGGGTGATTGGGGTGGTTGAGGAAGGGTGGAGGTGTGGGTGATTGGGGTGGTTGAGGAAGGGTGGAGGTGGGGATGGTTGAGGAGGGGAGATTGGGGAGAGTGGAGGTTGGGGCAATTTGTGAGGGTGGAAGTGGGGGTGATTGGGATGGTTGAGGAAGGGTGGAGGTGTGGGTGATTGGGGTGGTTGAGGAAGGGTGGAGGTGTGGGTGATTGGGGTGGTTGAGGAAGGGTGGAGGTGTGGGTGATTGGGGTGGTTGAGGAAGGGTGGAGGTGTGGGTGATTGGGGTGGTTGAGGAAGGGTGGTGTGGGTGATTGGGGTGGTTGAGGAAGGGTGGAGGTGTGGGTGATTGGGGTGGTTGAGGAAGGGTGGAGGTGTGGGTGATTGGGGTGGTTGAGGAAGGGTGGAGGTGTGGGTGATTGGGGTGGTTGAGGAAGGGTGGAGGTGTGGGTGATTGGGGTGGTTGAGGAAGGGTGGAGGTGTGGGTGATTGGGGTGGTTGAGGAAGGGTGGAGGTGGGGACGGTTGAGGAGGGGAGATTGGGGAGGGTGGAGGTGTGGTTGATTGGGGTGGTTGAGGGGAGTGCGATTCATGCGGTCCGATTGAGGAGGTTGGAGGAGGGGGTGATTTGGGCAGTTGAGAAGGGAGGAGGTGGGGGGAGTTGAGGAGGATGAAGGTGGGGGTGATTGAGGAGGGTGGAGGTGGGGCGTTTGGGGAGGGGTGATTGGGGAGAGTGGAGGTGGGGGTAATTGGGGCAGTTGGGGAGGGTGGGGGTGGTGGAGGTAGGGGAGTTGGGGAGGGTGGAATTAGGAAGGTGGAAGTGTGGGAGATTGGGGCGGTTGAGGAGGGGATTGGGAGGGTGGAGGTGGGGGTGATTGGGGAGGGGATTGTTGTTGCTGTCCCAGCCTGGATGCATTGGATATGATATACTTGTACATAATGGGCTGCACACATGATCTGCATTATATGCTTTTTAGTTCGTCGCCTACATGCGAGTTAGAAAATTGAAGGTTCAAGTCCCATGTGATGTTCCTTGTCAAGTTCTCCAAAATGGCTAAAAGTCGTAGTGCTGACAAAGAACATCAAACTATGTATTTGAAACAAAGCTAGCTTATTTTATACTACTTCAAATGGTTCCCACACTTCACTAAGTAATAGCTAATAAAACACCACTATAAAATTTATGTTACAGAAATCTATAATATATTTTTAGTACAGCTAACAATCTATCTCAACCTCTCACTATCCTTCTTCACAACCTTCTCCCAGAATACCTAGAGACAGTGCCTTTTATAAGACTACTCTGTAGTGCCATCTAGTGGTGAGATACATGAACATCATCTTGTTAACCTTTTACACTCCTACATTATACATATCATTACATCCCATTCAATAGATATGAGTTTAATAAGGACGTGGGGAATCCATACCGAGTAAAATAAGAACTTTGATTTATTTACAATTACGGTATATACATTTCCCCGTAGATCCCTACCAGGTCTTTTCATGGTCGGTGCTTTACTAGCCGACCTTTTATACATTGTTAAATGGTGTTCCACCGCCCGTCTGCGGGGGAGCCCGTAGTCCGCGGGAACTGTGGGGAAGATAATAATTCCCACCCCTTAAGTCCCGTCCAGAATATTACAATGAGTGTGATAGTGAGTCTGTTTGAGGTATTAGTATTCAGATAAGATATTAAATAAAGGCCCGTCTACCCCATCAGGTGAAGATACAAAATGCCACGATGCAGATGAAGGAGCTCTCTCCTGTGCCCGGCAATATTCCCTCAATCAATCAGCATTAGAAACAGACGATCTAGTTACTGTTGTCAATGGGATCTTGCTATGTACACATTGGCTGTCATGTTTCCTATGTTACAATGGTGACTATAATTTTTTAAAATAAATTTAGAGTACCCCAATTCATTTTTTTCCAATTAAGAGGCGATTTAGCGTGGCCAATCCACCTACCCTGCACATCTTTGGGTTGTGGGGGCAAAACCCACGCAGACATGGGGAGAATGTGCAAACTCCACACGGACAGTGACCCAGAACCGGGATCGAACCTGGGACCTCAGCCCCGTGAAGCAGCAGTGCTGACCACTGTGCCACCTTGCTGCCCATGTGACTATACTTTAATAGGCTGTAAAGCATGTTGGGGGCATCCTGCAGTTGTGAAAGGTGCTATAGAAATGCAACATCATGTCTGTACAAATCTGCATGCTTGTGTATAATTGTGCATCATTGAATGTGTCTGGTCATTTGCAAGTTAAAACCTCGGAGCAATATAGCTAACAAAGAAAATTCAATGCAGATCAGGAAGGGTCAAATTAATCAGGCTCAATGAAACTGCTTAATTGGCCTGTCAATCACTTCTTGTTAGATCCGTCACACACTTGTTTGCTGGCCTTTCTGATGTGGTACAATTATTTATTTTAAGAGATAGCCCTCACATAGCGCAAAACACATCCTGAGGGGACCCATAAAGACTCTCAGTGGCAGCCTTACCTCAGAGACAGAACTCTGAGTCAGAAAGTACTGTTCCTCCGATACTTCTGTCCTTGCTCACTGTACAGTCAAGGCTCTCTGGACTGGAATTCTCCATTGAAGACCCCCTTGTCCTCTCTCCTTCCCCTGTCAACAACTCCCTCTCCTCCTTTGAGACCCTCCTTCAAACTCAGTTCTTTGACTAAGCATGGGGTCATCCCTCTTCTTCCTCTTTTGGTATCCATTTATGTTTAATTCCTTACCTGTGGAAGGCTGTGGGACATTTATTTCTATGTTAAACATGCCATATAAAGCTGTTGTTGGTTATTAGGGTCCAACCCTAGGGGCAGCACGGTAGCATTGTGGAGAGCACAATCGCTTCACAGCTCCAGGGTCCCAGGTTCGATTCCAAGCTTGGGTCACTGTCTGTGCAGAGTCTGCACATCCTCCCCGTGTGTGCGTGGGTTTCCTCCGGGTGCTCCGGTTTCCTCCCACAGTCCAAAGATGTGCAGGTTAGGTGGATTGGCCATGATAAATTCCCCTTAGTGTCCAAAATTGCCCTTAGTGTTGGGTGGGGTTACTGGGTTATGGGGATAGGGTGGAGGTGTTAACCTTGGGTGGGGTGCTCTTTCCGGGAGCCGGTGCAGACTCGATGGGCCGAATGGCCTCCTTCTGCACTGCAAATTCTATGTAAACCCCCAGTCCAGGGCTTGAGGACATGTCCTTTATCCAGCATTGCCAAATAACCTCAGGTTGTAGGGTGACTCACCATGTTGCTACTTGTGGAATCTTGCTGTGCGCACAGTGGCTGCTGTTTGCCCACAGAACAACAGTGACTGCATTTCTTCAAACACCACCATCAACAAAAACAACAATGTTTTGGTGAAGCTCTGTGACGGTACAAAAAAAATACCTCAAGGTTCTTCACCAAAGTGGTGCTGAGCAAGGAAAGATATATCAGGGACGGTGGCCGGGTGTTTAGTCTAAGTTAATCGTTGACTGCCAAGTGATTCAGGGTGTTCTGGGTAAATGGAGACATAAAATTGCGCAGCCTTCAAAGAACATCAGCTGCAGATGGAGAGACGCATTACAGAAAAGACAGGCCCCCTGCTGTCCATATTCAGGCAGTACAATTCTCTGTTTCGGAGATTAAGTTCCCCCACCAGCGCTGGATTGCAATTCAGTATCCTTCGACATGCAACTTTATGCAGGGCGGGGAATTGGAGGGACTCCCGAGGGGATCCCCCTATCGGGCTGCCATTTTGAGCAGGCGACCTGATAGCGAGGTCTCGTGGCTGTCCACCGCTCGTATCACGAAGCAGCCCCCAAACCCCCCCCCCCCCGCATTGCCAAGCAGCCTCCATCCACTCCCACCTCGCATAGAAAAATCAGCCCCCACCCCCCAAGTGCAGGGGGTGACCTGACCCATCCATGCCCCAGAGACCCACTAGAAATGGGGACCTACCCAGCCACCCCCTGAATAGGGGAACCTTCCGAGACCCCCTGAATAGGGGAAACACCACAGAGACCCCCTAAAAGGCACCTCCCCCCACAGACCCCTCAGAAAAGTGACCCCTGTCAGGAAGCTGGCGAGCAGTCCAGACAGTTGAAGTTGAAATAATTGCTCTTTTAATACTCACCGGGGGTTGGGGGGGGGGGGGGGGGGGGGCGGGGGGAACACCATGTGCCCGTTCCTGGAAAGAGGACAGCTGTGACCTGTGTTTAAAGCCCTCAGGTCCTTTAGCTGCAAGCCATTCATTCATTTTTGTAGCTGGCTGTGATTGACAGCTGCCACAAAACAACTGTGAGCTTTGCTTCATTCATCTCCCTTCATGCATGAGTAACTCTAGGTGCTGTAAGCATAATGTTTACAAACAACCACACCAAAGAGGGTTAAGTGCTGTCAATTTCCAACTCAGCCCTTCAACATCAGTCAAGCGTGCAGGGGCATGATTGAAATGCACTTAACTCTCTTTGGTGTGGTTGTTTGTAAACATTATGCTTACAGCACTTAGAGTTATTCAGCCATGAAAAAGATGAATGAAGCAAAGCTCACAGTTGTTTTGTGGAAGCTGTCAATCATTGCCCATTATGAAAAATGAATGAATGGCTTGCAGGGGGGTCTCCCTATTTAGGGGGTCAATGGGGGAATACCTTTAGTTGGGGGGTCTCTGTGGGGGTGTTCCCTGTAATTAGAGGGTCCCTGTGTGTGGGGAGGGGGTGGGGTCTCCCTATTTAGGGGGTCCCTGTGGGGGTCTTCCATTTTAGGGAGTCTCTGGGGGGGATCTGGGAGGGGAAGTGTGGATAGGTATTGCAGTGTGAGGGGGGGGGGGTGGTGGAGGATGATGCTTGGCTGAACTTTGTAGGCAGCTCTCTTAAGGAGTTATCCCCTTGGACCACCACGGGGTCCACCACCCAAGGTTAAATGGCGATACCTGTAGTGAATCCCACCCAGAGGGCCGGAGAATCATGCAGGCCGAGAGATTCTGGTGCCGGGCCTGCAACATGGATGAAAAATGTGCCATTAAGACCCAGTTGCACCCAGTTACATTCTCCCGTTGGTCGTGGGCGCAAACCCTGATACCGCTACCTGCGGGGGACTGGAAGGCACCAATCCCGATTTTTCCCCAATGCCCGATTCATCGGGGACCCCACTAACAGAGATGAGCAGCGTATCATCCAGTTCCTGGTCCTAATCTCCATGTTAGAGGCAGGAATTGGAAAATAGGACTAATCCTGCCGCTGCTATCCCGGCTCCTTCTCAGGATTTTTGGGAAGCAGGTTTTTTTGGGGGCCCAGGCTCCAAATGGCCTGGAGGTGGACCCGTCTCCTTCAGCGGCAGGCCCAAGGTGTTAATGGAGACAGTCTGAGTCCAGAGCAGACAAGTTAAAAGGTCCTCCTCCATTTCTAAGCAACCTCAGCCCAGGTGCTCCCTGTGCATTCAGCAGCTCATCCAAATACAGTTGAAACTTCTGATCACTAAACCCTTCCTCACACTACCCCTTTACCTCTCATCAACTCACCTAATCTCCTCACCCCCTCAGCATATCCCCTACACCCTTTAAACCCACACCCTCCCCCTCAACTCTCACTCTCATCACCCATCTTGTCCCCTCACCCATCTTACCCCCAATCTTCACTCCCTTCACCTCCCTCCTTTCGCCTCATTGCTCCCCCTCACCCAATATCAACTTTATGAACAGAACTCGCAAGTCCTATTACAACAGTTGGAAGCTAGTACAAAGCCCATAAAACTCCATGTTTCAAACAAACAGACTCTGCAAACTAATTTTGTGAACCTCGGTCTTTATTAGCCGAGGCATAGAATTTAAGAGCAGGGCTCTTCCTGGAACTGTTGGTTTAGCCACAAGTAGAGTATTGTGTGCAGTTCTGGAATCCACATTATCGGGGGGATGTGATAGCACTGGAAATGGTACAGACGAGATTTACCAGGATGGTACCTGGGCTGGATTATACACTGTTATCATACGAGGATACACTTTCAAGAAGGTGAAATGCATCCCACCACCGTTTTATCGATTAAACCATTTTTTAAAAACCCATCTGAAGACTTTTTCACCTTTGCAATGTTGTCTTTTACTTGACAGCTTACCTGTTGGCAGAAGCAGCAAGCTGGCCAGCTTCCAGCCACAGTAATGGCAAAACTCTCCTTAATGAATACAGACACAACCCGTGACACTGCATTTAATGACAAACCGCAAAGGAGACAAAGACTCTCCCGGCCCCAGTCCATGGTGGACATCTCCACACGGCTGCTGTAAAATTTCATATCTGCTCAAGTCTGATTGCCTCCATGAAAACGTAAAGACTTACTGGGTTGGGCAGGCTCTCAATGAGCCCAAAACGCTGTCAGTTGCCTTCTTAAGGGCAGCACGGCAGCCTTGTGGAGAGCACAATTGCTTCACAGCTCCAGGGTCCCAAGTTCGATTCCGGCTTGGGTCACTGTCTGTGCGGAGTCTGCACGTTCTCCCCGTGTCTGCGTGGGTTTCCTCCGGGTGCTCCGGTTTCCTCCCACAGTCCAAAGATGTGCAGGTTGGGTGGATTGGCCATGATAAATTGCCCTTAGTGTCCAAATTCTGTGATTAACCTAGGATAAAAGTTCGGCACAACATTGTGGGCCGAAGGGCCTGTTCTGTGCTGTATTTCTCTCTCTTCTTACTAGGAAAGGGTGGGTCCAGGGGCCCGGTCCCTTCCTCACACACTGAAAATGGCCAAGAGTGGAAATGGAGACGGGAAGACTGGCTGCTCTGATTGGTAGCCATTTTCAGCTTGTCCCACCTGATTGGGTGAAAGTCGAGTTGTGTTGCCTGTACTGTAAATGGTTAAGGGTGATTTGATTTGATCAAAGTTTTCGAGGTATTAAGGAGAACATGGAGTAGATAAAAAGAGACTGTCTGCCAATTAGGGGAGCCTAGCACAAGGGGTTATGGAGTAAAATGTATAACCAGATTGTTCAGCATTGAAATTAGGAAACATTGTTACATGCAACGGGTGCTAAAAGATTTAAAATTTCTTCCATAGATAAGAATTAATGCCAGGCCATTTGTTCATTTGAAATCAGAGATTAATAGATTTCATTAATCAAAGGTACTAAGAAATCGGGGGCAAAAGCCATGATCTCATTGAATTGTGGATAGGTGGGCGACACGGTGATGCAGTGGTTAGCACTGCTGCCTACGGCGCTGAGGACCCGGGTTACTGTCTGTGTGGAGTTTGCACATTCTCCCCGTGTTTGTGTGGGTTTCACCCCCACAACCCAGAGACGTGCAGGCTAGGTAGGCTGGCCAGGCTAAATTGCCCCTTAATTGGAAAACAAATTGGGCACTCTAAATTTATTTTTAAAAATGACCGACCCTTATTTTAAAAACAATTGTGGACTGGGCTCGTGTGCTGAAGTGTCCTATTCCGGGTCTCCAATTCTTCTGCTTCTCCCTGTGTATCCAGCTCTGATTATTTCTGTCCTGGGACGGGCGTGCTGGAGCTCATTCTGACACCTTTGTGATTGACTGGGTTGCTGAGTAGAGAGTCAGCGAAGACTCGGTGGCTGAATGGCCTCCTTCTGTACTGCAGTGAATCTATAACGCTCTGTAACCTGGGATGACATTCAAGTGTTTGGATCGGAGGTCAGATTGGTGAGTTCCTCACTCCTGCCTTTCTTCTGCTGACCTGGTGGTTTGCACTTTGTGTTTACCTTTGTGATTGGTCCTCCAACAGGGCAAAGTGCACATGGACTGCACACACCACATATTAACCTCCATTACAACTGTGCAACTCAACAGAAATCAGCAGAGAGACTGTGAACATCTAGGATAGAAACAGCCTGCTCCATCATTCGATAAGATCAGACCTTGACCCGTTATGATACTTTTCCTGTGAAGATTAATGATTCGGACATTGAAGTAATTATTGACGACAAGTATTTACAAAGTAAAGAACAAGTTGAACTGGAGGGAACAGTTTGTAAATAGGACCAACTCCACTTTACAGCATAAAGCCTGTTTTACTCCAGTTGTCTCTTGCTCCTGCACCTGTTTCCAATATGAATCCATATTTTATTGCAATTTTCAGGTGTGTTGCCCAGTCATTTTGAACCCGGACAGGAAAGCGGCGGGGTGGACGAGATTTTGGGGGTGAGGGATTCGGCCAAACTTATGGTGGGAAATTGGAGAAAGCGTTGCAGGAATTCCATACAAAAGAATCAATAGTTTATTTTCTGACAACGCGTAAGTGGCTCTGGTCAAACTCCTCACCTTTATCAGCATAAAAAATAAATGGATTTATAGAAAGAATATCCCAAAAGGCTATCTTTGTATCAGTATGAAAAAGAAAAATAATTGCATCAATTATGGAACCGTGCGGCATTAATTCCCTGCCGCTTTCTATGCAATGCCGCAGGTTTGCTTCCTATTAGCTGTTGGCAAGGACTGGCTAATAAGAATCCAGGCCAGTCTCAAAGAGATGCTGCTCATTATTTGATCCAATTTCTGTTCTCACGCAGAGCCATAATTTTAATTGGAAGCTGAATATAATTGACAGCAAATGGGAATCTAATTTATTAACCAAATTTACCGCAATAGGTTGTCAATTGAGCTTTAAGATTCAGTGCCAGTCAACTCTTGAACCGCATTGGGTTGGAGAGTGGGTGGGGGTGGAGTTGTTGGTTGAGGCAAAAGTATTTTTGTGGAGACAGGGAAAGTACTTCTGCTTCTGGTGCTCCCACAGAATAACAATCCCGCTAACCCATGCACACAAAAGAAATTCTGGGCGTTCTGTGGAGCGGCTGGTTCAGCCATCGCATTGATGAGAGGAGCGCACATGGGGCTCACTACATGCCCATTGCCACCTTCACACTGTGATGCACTATCAATTACAACGAGACAAGAGTAGGGAGTAATCGAGGCTTTATTAAGCAGCGATGTGTTGCCTCCTGCAGCTGCTGCCGAAATGGCTGCAGCTCGGTGAGCA
Organism: Scyliorhinus canicula; assembly: GCF_902713615.1. Classification (NCBI taxonomy): domain Eukaryota; kingdom Metazoa; phylum Chordata; class Chondrichthyes; order Carcharhiniformes; family Scyliorhinidae; genus Scyliorhinus; species Scyliorhinus canicula. The sequence goes on along the minus strand of NC_052166.1, from coordinate 22,394,320 downwards.
CACACATTTATACTCCGCCTACTGGGCGGAGCCAGCAGGCAGGGATCTACCCCCGTACCTGTAGCACAGGAGCCTTACCGTGTTACCTCTAATATATGTATTATACAAACAGTGGTGACTACCATATTCACCCCCTGTTAAAAAAGAGTCCAACGAGGATGGTGGAAAAACTATTTACATGGTATGTGAGAAATTTTACGGTGTACAGTTTTGGTGAAAGTTTACAAATTTAGCCAGTCTCGTGCCTTGATCCTCTGCTGCAGTCCCGGTGGTGATGCAGGCGCCGGCTTGGTCGCCTGTAACTCCGGGAGCGTGTGGTCCTCATCTTCATCCCCGGGTGGAACCAATGGGAGGACAGATCGTCCTGGAGCGGGGGCTGTAATGAGGTGCGCTGGGGAAGGATGGGTGGCGCAGGGGCAATTGGAGGGGGGGGTGGGGAACCAGCCGGTGCCAGGTCCCTGAGGGAGACTGTGTCTTGGCGGCCATCGGGGTACGCCACGTAGACATACTGCGGGTTGGCATGCAGTAGTTGTATCCTTTCGACCACCGGGTCCGTCTTGTGGAGCCGCAAGTGCTTGCTGAGGAGGACGGGTCCTGGAGCTGCCAGCCATGTTGGGAGCGAAACCCTGGAGGTGGACTTCCTAGGGAAGGCAAAGAGACGTTCATGGGGGGTTTCATTAGTCGCAGTGCAGAGTAGCGATCGGATGGAGTGGAGCGTGTCGAAGAGGACCTCCTGCCAGCAGGAGACCGGGAGATTTTTAGGCCATAGGGCCAGCAGGACGGCCTTCCAGACCGTTCCGTTCTCCCTCTCCACCTGCTGTTTCCCCGTGGGTTGTAACTGGTCGTCCTGCTCGAGGCAATGCCCTAGCTGAGCAGGAACTGACGCAGCTCATCACTCATAAAGGAGGATCCCTGGTCGTTGTGGACGTAAGCGGGGAAACCGAACAGGGTGAAGATGCTATTGAGGGCTTTGATGACTGTGGCAAACGTCATATCAGGGCATGGGATGGCGAAGGGGAATCTGGAGTATTCATCGAGCACGTTCAGGAAGTATGTGTTTTGGTTGGTGGAGGGGAGGGGCCCTTTGAAGTCCATGCTGAGGCGTTCAAAGGGATGGGAGGCCTTCACCAGGTGCGCTTGGTCTGGCCGGTAGAAGTGTGGTTTGCACTCCGCGCAGACCTGGCAGTCTTTGATGACCGCCCTGACTTCCGCAATGGAGTAGGGTAGGTTGCGGGCCTTTATGAAGTGAAAGAACCGGGTGACCCCTGGGTGATAGAGACCATCGTGTAGGGCCCGGAGTCTGTCCACTTGTGCGCTGGCACATGTACCTCGGGATAGGGCATCGGGGGGCTCGTTGAGCTTACCGGGTCGATACAAAATCTCGTAATTGTAGGTGGAGAGCTCGATCCTCCACCTCAAGATTTTCTCATTTTTGATCTTGCCCCGCTGTGTATTATTGAACATGAAGGCAACTGACCGTTGGTCAGTGAGGAAAGTGAATCTCCTGCCGGCCAGGTAATGCCTCCAATGCCGGACAGCTTCTACGATGGCTTGGGCCTCCTTTTCGACAGAGGAGTGCCGAATTTCGGAGGTATGGAGGGTGCGGGAAAAGAATGTCACGGATCTAACTGCCTGGTTAAGGGTGGCGGCCAGAGCGACGTCTGATGCATCGCTCTCGACCTGAAAGGTGAGGGAAAACAACCCTCAGATGCACAGAAACTCCAGATCCTGTACTCACAGTGAGCTCCGATATTTTCCCCCTTATCCGGGATGTGCCCAACTACACTGAGGCCATGGCGCTTCTGAAAGGGAACCACATCCGGCCGATCAACAAACTCTACGCCAGGCACCTCCTGTCCACGGGGTAACAACTCCCCGGTGAGTCATTGGACGATTTCTGGCGTGCCCTGTACATCCTGGCGAGGAACTGCGATTGCCAGGCAGTTTCAGCCGTTGAACATACAGAACTCTTAATCAGGGACGCTTTCATCACGGGCATGGGGTCGGCGTACATCCGGCAACGCCTTTTAGAAGGGGGTACACTCGACCTCGTGGCGACCAAGCAACTTGCGACCTCACTAATGATAGCCTCCCGTAATGTAGAGGCGTACGCCCCCGACCGCACAGCGCCCTCCGTCATGGACATCGTGGGCCCCACTAGCGGCCGCCCCCCAGCCAGCAGGCAGGGATCTACCCCCGTACCTGTAGTACAGGAGCCTTACCGTATTACCTCTAATATACATATTATAAAAACAGTGGTGACTACCACAAAATGGTCAGGGGCTGAAAACAGGCATGGGATCTTAAGTTGTATATATAACTCCCCTCCTTGTGTGGGAAGGGGGGTGGGAAGTGAGAGGTTGAAGAATTTTCAGTGTTTAGAACCTCTCAGAAAAGTGAGAGAAGCAGATTTTGACAGTCTCTTTTGACGTTATGACTTGTTGAAATGGTGAAAAGCAAACCTGTAGGAAGCAGGGACTAGTTTCTGTAAAAGCTGTAACTCTGTGAACAGCAGGCAGTGAAATAAGATAGTGGCAGGGACGTTGCAGGCTTGTTAAAAAGTTAAAGTGGGGGGTTATCATTTCCACAGTTTACAGTACAAATTGACTGCTAAATAACGTTTAGTTGATGTTGCTTTTAGTTTGTTTGTTGCAATAAAAGTCTTGAAAAGACTTGAAATCTTATCATGCAATTCCTTTATTGAATTCTGGGAATTCAAATAACTTTTTAAAAGTTTTTACAAATAAATTGAGAGTACCCAATTATTTTTTCCCAATTAAGGGGCAATTTAGTGTGGCCAATCCACCTACCCTGTACATCTTTGAGTTGTGGGAGTGAGACGCACGCAGACATGGGGAGAATGTGCAAACTCCACACGGACAGTGACCTGGGGCCAGGATAGAACCTGGGTCTTCAGCGCTGTCGGCAGCAATGCATAACTTTTCAAAAGAACAAAGAACAAAGAGCAAAGAAGATTACAGCACAGGAACAGGCCCTCCCAGCCTGCGCCGATCCAGATCCTTTATCTAAACCTGTCTCCTATTTTCCAAGGTCTACTTCCCTCTGTTCCCGCCCGTTCATATACCTGTCCAGATGCATCTTAAATTATGCTATCGTGCCCGCCTCTACCACCTCCGCTGGTAAAGCGTTCCAGGCACCCACCACCCTCTGCGTAAAAAACTTTCCTCGCACATCTCCCTTAAACTTTCCCCCTCTCACCTTGAAATCATGACCCCTTGTAACTGACACCCCCACTCTTGGGAAAAGCTTGTTGCTATCCACCCTGTCCATACCTCTCAATTTTGTAGACCTCAATCAGGTCCCCCCTCAACCTCCATCTTTCCAACAAAAACAATCCTAATCTACTCAACCTTACTTCATAGCTAGCACCCTCCATACCAGGCAACATCCTGGCGAACCTCCTCTGCACCCTCTCCAAAGCATCCACATCCTTCTGGTAAAAAAAGTCCTTGGTCTCTATGGGGATCGTGACGCAAATTACAGGCCCGCTATTTAATTGAGTTGTGTGTCTCCTCAGCCCTCCATTTTCAAATGACAGCTGCCGATATTTAGGTGAGTAACCAGAGGTTCAAAATCACCTTTGGGATTGCTGTACCTGGCTGGGGTTTCTAGATGTGTCCACTGGAGCTCGGAGGAAGGTAACATTGTCTGCTCCCAGTAGCTGGACACCAGAGACCCCTTAATCCCGACTCACTTCATTCCTTACACCACCAGTCCCAGTGGGAGATAGGGGACTTCTGGCCAGCTGCCCCTTGTCTGGCACAGCTCCAGCTAGAAACAGACAGAATGTGAATCAATTGTTAATCTCCTCCTTCAAAGAGATCTGATACTGGAAATCACTCCTTAAACGGTATATATAAGTGTGGCTCTCTCCTTAAAGAGAATCCGATGGCAAGAATCTCCCTTGAAATGTGAGATTTGAAGTTGCATGGACTGGAGTTCAGTGAAGCTCTGCAATGCCTACATCTCAGCTGTGGAATTGTGACTGTATCAAGAAGTTACCCCTCCTCATTCTCCCATTTTTCCAACTGCGGGCAGTTGTCTAATATACCTTCCTGTCAATGGGTGGATGTATTCCCGAGCCATGAAAACATGGGATCTCTTGTATATTTGATTTGCCTCAAAGCAATGAAGAAATGGCATTCATTTCTAAGCATGCAGGAAAATTGTTGACAGCATTTTATACAAAACTTGAAAATGTGTGCCATCTCATGCTACTAGCTCCTACTGTCGTTTCTGTTTCTTTTTCTCGGAGTCAACACCCAGCCTCAACTAATCCAGCACAGTGAGTATAAATCAGTTACCAGATTCATATAATCAAATTCAGAAAAATTAAACCATTGAACCAGCTCCTTGACGTTTACCATAGTCATGGAGAGGGATAGGAACACACAGCATGGGAAGGTATTTAATTAGGGGAGGGGAAATTATACTGCTATTAGACAGGAGCTGAGGAACATAAAGTGGGAACAATTGTTCTTGGGGAAATGCACAACAGTAATGTGGGGATTGTTTAAGGAGCACCTGCTGCGAGTGCTGAATAGTTTTGTCCCACTGAGACAAGGAAGGAATGGTAAGGTGAAGGAGCCTTTCTTGACAAGAGAAGTGGAGTTTCTAGTCAAGAGGAAGAAGGAAGCATACGTTAGGTTGAGGAAGCAAGGATCTGACTCGGCTCTAAAGGGTTAAAAGGTAGCCAGGAAGGAACTCAAAAATGGACTGAGGAGAGCTAGAAGGGGGCATGAAAAAGCCCTGGCGGGAAAGATTAGGGGAAACTCCAAGGCATTCTACACTTATGTGAGAAATAAGAGGATGATCAGAGTGAGAGTAGGGCCGATCAGGGATAGTGGAGGGAACTTGTACCTCGAGTCTGAGGAGATGGGGGAGGCCCTAAATGAATACTTTGCTTCAGTATTCACTAGAGAGAAGGATCTTGTTGCCCATGAGAACTGTGTGAACCAGGTCAATAGACTCAAACAGGCTGATATTAAGAAGGAGGATGTGCTGGAAATTTTGAAAAGCATTGTCATGATATGCAGACACACACATAATATACAGACAAACAGCTAATGGACACAGAGAACAGGACGTGACCAATAAGCAGGCAGGACACTCAGGGGTGGGATCTGACTATAAAAGACACGAGGCACTCACACTCCGCCTCTTTCCACTGATGAACATCTAGAGAGTCAGTCAAGGATGTTGTGACAATCTCACACCTCCACCACATGGCTAAGAGCTAGTCTGGTTCAGTCAGACAGAGTAACCACACTTAAGTTAGCAGAGAGTCGAACTCACAGAGAACTGTGCTAACTGTGCTATTAGTTCAATAAACCTGATTGAACTAACTTCAATGTCTGGAGTATCTTTTTGATCTGTGCTGCATCCAGTTGCAGCCAGTGTCAGACCAGTGCACCTAACATGACATGATACCAGGAGACTACTAATTTAAGGTGGCTTACCTCAGTCCATTCTGTGATGACCAGCAAATGTATCCCGGCACCATGGAGAAGATTCAGGCTCCTCACCAGCTCAGGACCTCCGGATATTCAAGCAAAAGTTTCTGCTGTACATCGAAGCTTCAGGTCTCGAGGGTGCGCCTGATGCAAGAAAGATCGCGCTTCTCCTCTCGATAGCAGGTGATCAAGCCATCAAACTCTTCAACTCGTTTAACTTCACGGAAGGCCAGGACAAGACAAAGTTTCAGACCATCCTGGACAAGTTCGATAGTCACTATGAAGTGGACACCAATGAAATCTTCGAGCGCTGCATATTCAAACAATGTCTTCAAGGTAAAGATGAATCTTTCAGTGCCTTCTTAACTAGCCTCCGCCTGGTAGCGCTGTCCTGCAACTTTGGTGATATTGCTGACTCCATGATCAGAGACCAAATCGTGTTTGGAGTTCACTCTGATCCTCTGAGAGAGCAGCTCTTAAAAATCAAGCATATGACCCTGCCAGTCGCGATTGAAACATGTACAGTGCATGAACACGCAAAAAATCGGTATTCCCAATACAAATCGGCTGAAACTGAGAAACCTGCCTCCCACGAGGCAGAGAGTGTGCAGGCCATCTCCCGGATGCAGCGCCTAAGCATTGACGACAGCGGCCATCTCGCGCGTTTTTCCCGGAGCCCCACGCATGCACGATGCAAACGGGATAATGAAGCGGCTGACACCCACACTGCGCAGGTGCAGACGTCTGCCAACTGCAGTGCGCATGTGCGACGACATACACCGCGTCACACCACCGACGTCATGATGTGCCCGAACTGTGGCAACGCCCACTTAATGAGACACTGCCCTGCAACAGGCAGGCGATGTTTAAACTGCGGGATGCCTGGACACTATGCAGCCTTGTGCAGGTTTGCACCACCAGTCAGAGGCCAGCGCTCCCAATTCAGACGACGGCACGTCCAGAATGTGCAACGACGATTACAGGATTCTGATCCTGGCAGTACAACGGATCCAGAGGATGAGTGCCTGGAGTCCGCCTACCGAGTGGGCATCATTACCACACGTGAACATGCCACACCTAACTCATCTCGCATTCAGTCCATCCTTGCTGTGGATTCGGAGGACGAATGGCGCGCGGTGATGCAGGTCAACTGCTGCTCCATCCAGTTCAAGCGGGACACAGGTGCTTCTGCCAACCTCCTCTCACAGGCAGACTTCAAATGCATCAAGAAGCCCCCCAAGGTCCTTCCAGCAGTCTGCCAGCTGATGGACTATAACGGTAATGCATCACGGCACTGGGGTCCTGCCATCTACTCGTCTCCAACCGGAGCACCCATACACGGCTATTGTCAAGGCGGACAGGGCATCCCTACTGGGCGCGCTTGCCTGCAAAAAGCTAAACCTGGTGCACCGGGTTTATTCAACGACATCCTCCAACGTGGATCTTCAAGCTGGCATTGACGACATCCTCGCTCAGTATCCAAGTGTGTTTGACAGCATGGGCACTTTGCCATATCGGTACCAGATCCTACTGCGACCTGATGCCAAGCCAATGGACCATGCACCACGCCACGTACTGGCTCCGCTGAAGGAGCGCCTGAAGGAGCAGTTAAAGGAGCTGCAGCAGCAGGGGATCATTCCCAGGGTAACCGAACCGACTGACTGGGTCAGCTCGATGGTGGTGGTTAAAAAATCCTCTGGAGACCTGCGCATCTGCATTGATCCCAAGGATCTCAACCTGAATATAATGCGTGAACACTACCCCAACCCGAAGCAGGAGGCACATGCACGGTTTTTCACTAAGTTAGATGCGTCACATGGATTCTGGCAAATCCAGCTGGATGAGTCCAGCAGAAGGCTCTGCACCTTCAACACACCGTTTGGCAGGTACTGCTATAACCGTATGCCATTCGGCATCGTCTCGACATCGAAGATATTTCATCGCATCATGGAGCAGATGACGGAGGGCATCGAAGGGGTTCGTGTGTACGTGGACAATGTCATCATCTGGTCCACGACCCTTGAGGAGCATGTTTCCCGTCTCCAGCAGGTATTCCGCCGTGTCCACGCCAATGGCCTGATGCTGAACAGGGCCAAATGTTGCTTTGGCATGTTGACACTCAAGTTCCTAGGAGACCAGATCTCTCAGTAGGGCGTGTACCCCGACACAGACAAGGTCAAGGCCATCGCAGCCATGAAGGTCCCAGAAGACAAGAAGGTGGTATTACCCTTCCTGGGCATGGTCAATTTTCTGGGCAAGTTCATCCCAAACATGGCCTCACACACCACGGCCCTACGAAACCGAGTGAAGAAGTCCACTGCCTTCGAGTGGAAGGCGGCCCATCAGGCAGAATGCTTGGAGCTGAAAGCCACGCTCACTACTGCACCCATATTGGCATTTTTCGACCCAGACAGGGAAACGAAAATCTTGACAGATGCGAGCCAGGATGGCATTGATGCAATGCGATGACACCTCATCCTGGGCACTGGTTGCTTCCGCATAAAGGGCAATAACGCCGACCGAATAAAGGTATGCACAAATCGAGAAGGAATGCCTGGGCCTTCTCACTGGCATTCTCATGTTTCACGACTATGTCTACGGCCTGCCGACATTCACAGTCGAGACGGATCACAGGCCTCTGGTTCACGTTATCCACAAGGACCTTAATGACATGACACCTCGGTTGTAGCGCGTCCTTCTCAAACTCAGAAGGTACGACCTGGTCTACACGCCTGGCAAGGAGCTCACCATTGCCGATACACTGTCCCGCTCCTTCACCGTGCCTAGTGAACCACTGAATGTCATCCGGCAAATTGAGTCACAGGTTGAGTCACAGGTGCAGCTGTGCGCTAGCACCCTCCTGGCATCTCATGAGAAGGTGATTCGTATCCGTGAGGAGACAGCCAAAGACCCCCTCTTGCAGCGTGTTATGCAACACCTCGTCAATGGCTGGCAAAAAGGGCAGTGCCCTCAATTTTTCAATGTAAAGGACGACCTGACAGTGGTTGATGGCATCCTCCTCAAACTGGACCGGATTGTAATTCCACACAGTCTCTAGAGCTTGATGCTCCGTCAAATCCGTGAGGGCCACCTGGGTGTGGAAAAGTGCAGACGCAGAACCTGGCAGGATGTCTACTGACCCGGGATCAGCCAGGACATCGCCAACATGGTCCTTAACTGTTCGACCTGTCAACGCTTCCAGCCAGCGCAGAGTAAGGAGACACTTCAGTAGCATGAAATTGAAACCTCTCCGTGGTCCAAGGTTGGCATCGACCTCTTTCATGCAAATGGTCATGATTACGTGTTCATCATTGATTATTTTTCCAATTACCCTGAAGTCATGAAGATCTCAGACCTCACATCTCGGACCGTCATCAAGGCCTGTAAGGAGTCGTTCTCCAGGCATGGTATCCCACTCACTGTCATGAGTGACAATGGCCCGTGCATCAGCAGCCATGAATAGTCTCTGTTTGCCCAGTCGTATCAGTTCAAACACGTCATTTCCAGCCCACACTATCCGCAGTCAAACGGAAAAGTCGAGAAATGGGTTGCCCTAGTGAAGCAGCTCATCTGCAAGGCCACGGATTCTGCGTCTGACATTCATCTTGCGCTGCTTACGTACAGGGCGACCGCACTGTCCACTGGCATGTCACCGGCTCAACTCCTGATGAACAGGGACCTGCGAACAACACTTCCAGCCATACACGTGCCCAATCTGGATCACCTCCCGGTGCTGCAGAAGGTGCAGCAACTCTGAGACCAGCAAAAACAGGGCTATGATGCTCATGCCACCGATTTGCCTGTGTTATCCCCGTCCGACACTGTTCGGGTCAAGATCCCTGATGGAGACTGGTCAGCTCCAGCTGTCGTTGTTCGACAGGCTGCCCCCCACTTGTATGTTGTGCGTCTGGCTGATGGTTCTGTTGTGCGATGAAACAGACGGGCACTGCGCAAAGTTGCCTGCCCGCAACCACATTCTTCTCCGTTTCCTTCTGTTGTTTTGCCACCTCCTGATATCTCGACTCATGAGGCCACCAGTCAGGCTTCAATCCTGACCATCAAGGCGCTGTCATCCCTACCACCACCTCTCCGGCGGTCGACCAGGATCAGACGCAAGCCACAGAGATTGGACATATGAACATTTGTTCTGTTTGCTATGTACTGTGTTCTCGCATTAGACAGCTGTTTTCACATGTACATATGTTCACACCCACTGCATGTATGTATGTTAATATGGATTGGATTGGATTGGATTTGTTTATTGTCACGTGTACCGAGGTACAGTGAAAAGTATTTTTCTGCAAGCAGCTCAACAGATCATTAGAAAAGGGAATTAAACAAAATTCAAGAAAATACATGAGAATACATAATAGGGCAACACAAGATATACAATGTAACTACATAAGCATTGGCATCGGTTGAAGCATACAGGGTGTAGTGTTAATGAGGTCAGTCAATAAGAGGGTCATTTAGGAGTCTGGTGACAGAGTCTGGGGAAGAAGCTGTTTTTGAGTCTGTTCGTGCGTGTTCTCAAACTTCTGAATCTCCTGCCCGATGGAAGAAGTTGGAAAAGTGAATAAGTCGGGTGGGAGGGATCCTTGATTATGCTGCCCGCTTTCCCCCGGCAGCGGGAGGTGTAGATGGAATTAATGGATGGGAGGCAGGTTTGTGTGATGGACTGGGCGGTATTCACGACTCTCTGAAGTTCCTTGCGGTCCTGGGCCGAGCAGTTGCCATACCATAATATTGGCCTATTCTTGCAAATACGTTCACATATGTCATCCAAACATAAAAAAGGGGAGATGTCGTGATATGCGGACACACACATAATGATATAAAGCTAATGGACACAGAGAACAGGACATGACCAATAAGCAGGCAGGACACTCAGGGGTTGGATCTGACTATAAAAGACATGAGGCACTCACACGCCGTCTCTTTCCACAGATGAACTTCTAGAGAGTCAGTCAAGGGTGTTGTTACAATCTTACACCTCCACCACGTGGCTAGGAGCTAGTCTGGTTCAGTCAGACAGAGTAACCACACTTAAGTTAGCAGAGAGTCAATCTCACAGAGAACTGTGCTAACTGTGCTATTAATTCAATAAACCTGATTGAACTAACTTCAAGATCTGGAGCATCTTTTTGATCTAAGCTGCATCCAGTTGCAGCCAGTGTTATACCAGTGCACCTAACACGACAAGCATCAGGATAGATAAGTCCCCTGGGCCAGACGGATATACCCAAGGTTACTATAGGAAGCGAGGGAGGAGATTGCTGCGCCGTTGACTATGATCTTTGCGTCCTCACTCTCCACTAGAGTAGTACCGGATGATCCGAGGGAGGTGAATGTTGTTCCCCTATTCAAGAAAGGGAATAGGGAAATCCCTGGGAATTACAGACCCATCAGTCTTACGTCTGTGGTGAGCAAAATATTGGAAAGGATTCTGAGAGATAGGAGTTATGATTATTTAGAAAAACATAGTTTGATTAAAGATAGCCAGCGTGGCTTTGTGAGGGGCAGGTCATGCCTCACAAGCCTCATTGAATTCTTTGAGGATGCGACGAGACACATTGATGAAGGTCCAGCACAGGATGTGGTGTATATGGATTTAAGTAAGGCATTTGATAAGGTTCCCCATGGTAGGCTCATTCAGAAAGTTAGGGGGCATGGGATACAGGGAAATTTGGCTGTCTGGATACAGAATTGGCTGGCCGAAAGAAGACAGTGAGTGGTAGTGGATGGAAAGTATTCCTCCTGGAGGTCGGTGACCAGTGGTGTCCCGCAGGGATCTGTTCTGGGACATCTGCTCTTTGTGGTTTTTATAAATGACTTGGATGAGTAAGTGGAAGAGTGGGTTAGTAAGTTTGCCGATGACACGAAGGTTGGTGGAGTTGTAGATAGTGTTGAGGGTTGTTGCAGATTACAACAGGACATTGACAGGATGCAGAGCTGGGCTGAGAAGTGGCAGATGGAGTTCAACCTTGATAAATGTGAAGTGATTCATTTTGGAAGGTCGAATTTGAATGCTGAATACAGGGTTAAAGGCAGGATTCTTGGAAGTGTGGAGGAACAGAGGGATCTTGGGGTCCACGTATATAGATCCCTCAAAGTTGCCACCCAGATTGATAGGGTTGTTAAGAATGGTGTGTTGGCTTTCATTATCTGGGGGATTGAGTTTAAGAGCTGTGAGGTTTTGCTGCAGCTTTATAAAACTCTAGTTAGACCACACGGAATATTGTGTCCAGTTCTGGTCGCCTCATTATAGGAAGGATGTGGATGCTTTGGAGAGGGTGCACAGGAGATTTACCAGGATGCTGCCTGGACTGGAGGGCATGTCTTATGAAGAAAGGTTGAGGGAGTTAGGGCTTTTCTCACTGGAGCGAAGATGGCAGAGAGGTGACTTGATAGCGGTGTACAAGGTGATGAGAGGCATGGATAGAGTGGATAGCCAGAGACTTTTCCCCAGGGTGGAAATGGCTGTCACCAGGGGACATAATTTTAAGGTGATTGGCAGAAGGTATAGGGGAGATGTCAGAAGTAGGTTCTTTACTCGGAGAGTGGGTGTGTGGAATGCACTGCCAGCAGAGGTGATGGAGTCAGAGTCATTAGGGACATTTAAGCGACTCTTAGACAGGCACATGGATAGCAGTAAATTGAAGGCGTGTAGGTTAGGTTGATCTTAGATTAGGCTAAATGGTCGGCACAACATTGTGGGCTGAAGGGCATGTACTGTGCTGTACTGTTCTATGTCTATGTTCTATGAACCCTACAGAAACTATAATGTTATGATGTGTCTCCTGACATTCATGCTCAAGCAATGTTGGGAAATCGATTGGTTTAAATCTGTGGTGTCCAGTCAGTACGATGTGTTGGACAGGTGCGATAGGGAAATGAATCCAATCCCAAAGGGTTAGCATAGGGCAAGTCAGCATCTGTGCCACTCCTACCCCCAAACGCCCCTTCTCAAGACATGTCCTGGTGGTGAAACCATCTTTTAAAAATCATTGATGAGTGTGACATTATTAGCCTGGCCAATGAGCTAAGGATGGCACTGTCCAGTCTGGCTGCTTCATGAACAGGGCCATTCACGTGTACCTTGTTTGCTGATCTGCACCATGTACCATGCTGTTGGATGTTGGGCTGATACAACAACCCTCAAACTTTGTTTAAACACAGGCGTCCCCTCATGAAACGAGTGCTCACATCTGTGCAATGACATTACAATCTGAGCTAATATAATACCTCTTTATTCTTTACGGTGCTAAATTAGGAGGACAACGCAGAGATCTTTAATTCCAGCAGTTTTGTAATAATAACTGCAGCTGAGCCCGTGGATGATGTGGAGCCGCCCTCTGGGGAGACAGTATGAAGAAGGACCAAGTTAATCCAATCCAACCAGGTGTCCACTCTAATCCCAAATACCCTGACACTACATAGACACTAAGATCAACCTGGTTTTAAAACTCTAATGTCTTTGGCAGATGTGCTAAACTTAGTGTAATGGTGTCTCTGCAACGCGATCAAGCAAGGAAGATTATCAAATTTTTTAATCAAACATTTAGGGCTGGCAGGGAGCTATCAGTCTTTGACTTTCAGTTCTTGGAAGAACTGAAGGAGAGAGTTCCTCTGGTCACTGTACAGAACAACATTTGTGCTGATAGATAAATATTGTCCAGAGTATCAGGTAGAACTCCTTTCCTCTATTTCGAATAGTGCGAGGGGATTATTACGTCCCCAATTGAGGGCAGACAGGACCTCAGTTGAACATTTCATCACAGTACAGCATCAGCACTATTCTACAGTGCTGGATGGGACTATGTGCTCAAGCCTTTGGAGTGGGACTTGAACTCACAACCTTCCGACTCAGTGTCAAAAGAACTACCACTGTGCCAAAGCTGAGGCAATTGTCATCCACCCAATTTCGTTTTTATATTCTTACTCATTGCGATAAGAGATCACCCTCAATAGTTACAGTTAAAATAATACAATGCATGGTTTAGTTTCAAAGAGTTTATCAGAATCTCTTCCCTCCTGTGTTATTCTCTGCTCGGGGCAGATCTTTTGAAAGTCTACAGTATACCTTTTGTTACCAAGCTCCACGGGCTTTCTGTGTCCCAGGGAATCATCATTATGATTCTGATCTTTACCTTCAAATCCCTTGCCTTCCCTAGCTCCGTGAGCTTCTCTGGACGAATGTCCCTGAAAACATTTTCCATCCTCCAGCACTGGCCTACTCCTTTACCCAGCCCCCTCAACTCCACTGCCTTCTCCCAGCTCTTTGCAACGCCAGCATTCAGTGCCCCCATCTTCTCTTCAAAAACGACCTTAAGCTCCTCCTCTTTGACCACACCCACTGCAGGCGCTTTTCCTTTTCCGTTTTGAAAGGTTGGTTTAGTACAGTGGGCTAAACAGCTGGTCTGTAATGCAGAACAAGGCCAGCAGCGCGGGTTCAATTCCTGTACCCGAACAGGTGCTGGAATGTGGCGACTAGGGGCTTTTCACAGTAACTTCATTGAAGCCTACTTGTGACAATAAGCGATTATTATTATTATTTTCCTCCTTCCCTGCTCTGTGCAAACAATGCTCCCTGTCCCATGCCTCATACAACCTGTGACCTCCTTCAGCTAGAAGTCAAGGACAAGCAAGTGCATAATAACACCATCATCACCAAGTCACTCAGCTCCTGGTCACCCTCCAGGGACACCTGATGGGAAGTGCGAATAATGGATGAGAGCGGACATCACTGTGACGTCCCTGCCCTCATCCCCATTGTCCAAGTGTCAACAATGTATATCTGCGCAAAGTGATCAAAGCACTATCTTTGTGAGACTGCAGACCGGCAAGGGTCAGTCAGACATTTGGGAGGAATCTAAGGGAAGTGAGGAATCTTCGGTGTTAGACGTATTAAATGCTGTGGTATGAAGAGGCAAAAGTTCTGCACCTTTTTCACCAGCACACTTTTATTTGTTGCAACTGACTCTGCACAGAACTCTGCACAGAACTCTGCACATGAACTCTGCACAGAACTCTGCACATGAACTCTGCACAGAACTCTGCACATGAACTCTGCACAGAACTCTGCACATGAACTCTGCACAGAACTCTGCACATGAACTCTGCACATCACCTGATCCAGAGGCCACCTGAAGGCCCTTTACATGTCAGTGTCAATCATTGAACACTTAACATAAATGAGACAATCATTGAACACTTAACATAAATGAGACAACTAATTGCAATGTCTTTTAACCCATTACTTAACATTTGGCACTTAGACTGCCTTCGGACAGCAAGGGATCTACAAGAATCTTAAAATTACAATGTGGATACAAACTTGGTGTTCTTGTGCATCAGTCACTGTGAGTAAACTTCCAGGTACAGCAGGCAGTAAAGAAGGCAAATGGTATGTTGGCCTTCATAGCGAGAGGATTTGAGTATAGGAATAGGGATGTTTTACTGCAATTATGTAGGGCATTGGTGAGGCCACACCTGGAGTATTGTGTGCAGTTAAGGTGTCCTTATCTGAGTAAGAATGTCTTTGCTAAGAGGGAGGACAGCAAAGGTTTACCAGGCTGATTCCTTGGATGGCGGTACTGTCATATGAGGAGAGACTAAATTGGTTTGGATTATATTGATTGGAGTTTAGAAGAGTGAGAGGGGATCTCATAGAAACGTACAAAACTCTAACAGGATTAGACAGGGTAGATTCAGAAAGAATGTTCCCGACGGTGGGGAGTCCAGAACAAGGGATCATAGATTGAGGATAAGGGGTAAACCTTTTAGGACAGGAGGTGAGGAGAAATTTCTTCACCCAGAGTGGTGAATCTGTGGAATTCACCACCACAGAAAGTAGTTGAGGCCAAAAAATTGTGTAATTTCAGGATGAAATTAGATTAGCTCTTTTTAAAAAAAAAAATTTTTTTGAAAAATTTTGAATTTATACAACGATAACGCACCATAGTAAAATACCAAAAATAACAATAATATTAGCAATCATAAACATTCGCCCCACCTCCGTGAACAACACAGCAGTTTAACAACAACGCAAATTAACACAATATAAAGTTACAGAATAGAAACTAAAATAAGGAACACCCCCCCCCCCCCCCCGGTTGCTGCTATCATTGACCAAGATACCTATCTTTGAGCCAGGAAGTCCAGAAAAGGCTGCCATCGTTTATAGAACCCTTGTATTGATCCTCTCAGGGCAAATTTGACCCTTTCCAGTTTTATAAACCCGCCATGTCACTGATCCAGGTCTCCACACTTGGGGGCCTCGCATCCTTCCACTGTAGCAGAATCCTTCGTCGGGCTACTAGGGACGCAAAGGCCAGGACACCGGCCTCTTTCGCCTCCTACACTCCCGGTTCTACCGCAACTCCAAAAATCGCGAGTCCCCACCCTGGTTTGACCCTGGATCCAACCACCCTCGATACCGTCCCCGCCACCCCCTTCCAGAATTCTTCCAGTGCTGGGCATGCCCAGAACATATGGGCGTGGTTCGTTGGACTTCCCGAACATCTGGTGCACCTGTCCTCACCCCCAAAGAACCTACTCATCCTAGTCCCGGACATGTGGGCCCGGTGCAGCACCTTAAATTGGATGAGACTAAGCTTCGCACATGAAGAGGAAGAGTTGACTCTCTCCAAGGCATCCGCCCAAGTCCCGTCCTCTATCTGCTCCCCGAGTTCCTCCTCCCATTTAGCCTTCAGCTCCTCCACTGACGACTCCTCCAGCTCCTGCATTACCTTATAGATGTCAGACACCTTCCCCTCTCTGACCCACACCCCCGAAAGCACTCTGTCCATCGTCCCCCGCGAGGGCAGCAAAGGGAATCCCTCTACCTGTCGCCTAGCAAACGCCTTTACCTGCAAGTATCTGAACATGTTCCCTTGGGGAAGCCCAAATTTATCTTCCAGTTCCCCCAGGCCCGCAAACCTCCCGCCAATAAACAGGTCCCTCAATTTACTGATGCCCGCCCTTTGCCACCCCCTAAATTACCCATCCCTGTTCCCCGGGATGAACCGATGATTGCCACCCAGTGGAGCCTCCATCGAGCCCCCTGTTTCCCCCCGATGCCGTCTCCACTGTCCCCAGATTCTTAGGGTCGCCGCCACCACCGGGCTCGTGGTAAACCTCTTAGGGGAGAGCGGCAACGGCGCCGTTACCATGGCACCCAGGCTCATACCTCTACATGACGCCATCTCCATTCTTTTCCACGCCGCCCCTCCCCCCTCCATCACCCATCTCCGCAACATTGACACATTGGCCGCCCAATAGTACCCCAGAAGGTTGGGCAGTGCCAGCCCGCCTCTATCCCTCCCTCGCTTCAGGAACACCCTCTTCACTCTCGGAGTCCCATGTGCCCACACAAAGCTCAAAATACTGCTAGTCACTCTCCTAAAGAAGGCCCTGGGGGTAAAGATGGGCAAGAAAATGGGCAAAGGGGAACAAGAACCTCAGAAGCACCGTCATTTTGACGGACTGTACCCTCCCCGCCAACGACAATGGCAGTATGTCCCACCTCTTGAATTCCTCCTCCATCTGATCTACAAGTCTGGTGAAATTATGTTTGTGAAGAGTCCCCCAGTCCCTGGCCACCTGCACCCCCAGGTACCTAAAGCACTCCCCTGCCCGCCTAAGCGGGAGCCTACCAATTCCTTCCTCCTGGTCTCCAGGGTGTACCACAAACACCTCACTTTTGCCTAAATTTAATTTATAACCTGAAAAAGTCCCAAACTCAGCTAGCAACTCCATCACCCCCGGCATCCCTCCCACCGGGTCCGCCACATACAGTAACAGGTCATCGGCATACAACGACATCCTATGTTCCTCCCCACCTCGCACCAAGCCTCTCCACCTCTCTGAATCCCTCAACGCCATCGCCAGCGGCTCGATTGCCAATGCAAACAACAAGGGGGACAGGGGGCAACCCTGCCTGGTCCCTCGGTAAAGCCGGAAGTACTCAGACCTCCTCCCATTCGTGGCCACGCACGCCATCGGGGCCTCATATAGCAGCCTCACCCATCTAATAAACCCTTCACCAAATCCAAACCTCCACAACACCTCCCATAAGTACCCCCACTCCACTCTATCGAAGGCCTTCTCCGCATCCAGCGCCACCACTATCTCTGCCTCCCCCTCAATCGCCGGCATCATGATGACATTCAACAACCTCCGCACATTCGTGTTCAGCTGCCTTCCCTTCACAAACCCTGTCTGGTCCTCGTGTACAACCCCTGGCACACAGTCCTCTATCCTGGTGGCCAGGATTTTTGCCAGCACCTTAGCATCCACGTTGAGGAGAGATATGGGCCTGTATGAACCACACTGCTGGGGGTCCTTGTCCCTCTTTAAAATTAACAAGATCAGCGCCCGCGACATCGTCGGGGGCAAAGTCCCCCCTTCCCACGCTTCATTGAGTGTCCGCACCAGCAAGGGGCCCACTAGGATTAGATATAGCTCTTAATGGATCAAGGGATATGGGAGAAGACGAGATCGGGCTGGTTTAGCTCACTGGGCTAAATTGCTGGCTTTTAAAGCAGACCAAGCAGGCCAGCAGCACGGTTCGATTCCCGTATCAGCCTCCCCGGCCAGGCGCCGGAATGTGGCGACTAGGGGCTTTTCACAGTAACTTAATTGAAGCCTACTCGTGACAATAAGCAATTTTCATTTTATTTCATTTCAGGATATTGAACTTGATGATCAGCCATGATCGTAATGAATGATGGAGCAGGCTCGAAGGGCTGAATGGCCTCCTCCTGCTTCTATATTTCTAAGGCATTTTTGCTAACTTTTATTCGTTACTGCCCATTTATTACTGCACCCATTAATATGCACATTTTGCGACACCAATTTAGAAATGGGTCTTCAAAAAGCAATTCTATCATCTGTGAATACAAAGCAGCCTCGTCTCACGATGGTGTGACTGCACCTCGTTCATGTCTGTACTCACCCCCTTTATAAACTGAGCAAAATAGGAGTCATACAGGTCTTGGAAAAGGTTACATCCAGTTGGATTGCCCTATAATTAGCCAGGGGGGCAGGCTGAAGACTCTATTTGCCCGATTACAGCAGCTAACAAGTTTCAACGTTAGTCATGACTAATGTTAACAAATTCTCATAGATTTTTTTTTAAAAATACATTTTTTTCCCCAAGTAAGGGGCAATTTAGCGTGGCCAATCCACTTAACCTACACATCTTTGGGTTGTGGAGGTGAAACCCACGCAGACACGGGGAAAATATGCAAACTCCACATGGACAATGACCCAGGGCCGGGATTCGAACCCGGGTCCTCAGTGTTAATCACTGTGCCACATGCCGCCCTAACAAATTCTCATAGATATTGTCAATTATACTTATCAATAATTGAATCACATGCCAAATACATAGCTGGCAAACCAATACAGCACCAGTGTACATTACCATAGAATACCACAGGTTGAGCAATGACTTTGCAAGTTAATGGCATCACTGACATTTTATCACTATTAAACTTGTCCTTCATATTCATTGCTATTCACAACCAAAGCCCTCTCAGTGCAGTTATTGCAATCAATCGCGCGTTTTACTGTGTAATCTCCATTGGCTCTAGATGTAATCAGCTTTTAACAAGTCAGCAAGGTACAAGATATAAGTATCCTTATTAAAGATATTTCTGGTTTCATGTCTGATATTAAATTGAATGACTACACGCCATTTGGTGATGCATAGATTTGGATACTTTACCGCATGCATTCTCCTGTGCTTTGGTTGAATTGGTAGGGAGGCGAAATGGCCTCCTCAGGTTGCCATGCAGATCCCTTATAAAAGGCATTCCTGATATCGGAATTCTTGGAGAGGCCGCATGGTGTGAGTTCTACATGTATCCAACTCATGCTGCACCTGACCTCGGAGTACCTGGGGAGGCATGGTGGCACTGCTGTCTCACAGCGCCAGGGACCCGGGTTCGATTCCGACCTCAGATCACTGTCTGTGTGGAGTTTTACAACACCAGGTTAAAGTCCAACAGGTTTGTTTCAAACACGAGCTTTCAGAGCACGGCTCCTTCTTCACCTGAAGAAGGAGCCGTGCTCTGAAAGCTCGTGTTTGAAACAAACCTGTTGGACTTTAACCTGGTGTTGTAAGACTTCTTACTGTGCTCACCCCAGTCCAACGCCGGCATCTCCACATCGTGTGGAGTTTGCACACTCTCCCGGTGTGTGCGTGGGTTTCCTCCGGGTTCTCCGGTTTCCTCTCACAGTCCAAAGATGTGCAGGTTAAGTGGATTAGCCATGCTAAATTACTCCTTAGGGTGGAGTTTAGGAGCAGGATGGGGGAATTGAACTAGGTAATGTGTCATTAAAAGAGTTGGTGCAGACTCAATGGGCCGAATGGCCCCCTTCTGCACTGCAAGGATTTTATGATTCTAAAATATAGTTGGCTTTTCCAGAACAGACACCCCACACCTCAATAAGGCTGGAAATGAAAAGAAATCTAAATACAAATGTTAACTGGCTTAAGTAGTGACAGCCATGGCTGTTCATATGAAACTCCCTACGTGTGAACAGGGTCCGCACTTCAAAATATTTCATTGGTTGTGAAGCACTCTTGGGATATCTGAGGATGTGAGAAGTTCTAAATTTAAATCTTTCCTTGCTATTATGGCAGAGGAATTGACTGGTTTATTTTAAATACTTGCATTTCTCTAGATAAAATGAGGCCGGGGGTGGCATTTGACAAGGTTACAAGTTTAACCTTGTCATTGCTCGCCAACATCCGTGAGGCTTGGCAAATCCATTCACCGTGAGTCGCGGAAATATTCACCTATCTCTGGCTCAGAGCAATAAACCTGTGAGAACAGCAGAAAACCAAACCAAAACAAAAACTGCTATTTTTCTAACACCTTTCATGATCTTAGACTGCTTGTAGCCAGTGAAATTATTTTTGAAGTGGAGTCAATGAAGAACAAAGCAAATTACTGCGGATGCTGGAATCTGAAAAGACCCCAGAAAATGCTGGACAATCTCAGCAAGTCTGGTAGCATCTGTGGAGGGAGGAGGGAGCTAACGTTTCGAGTCTGGATGACTCTTTGTCAAAGCTTTGGCATTCGTGCTGGATTTCGTTATTATTAAAGTCATTCAATCAGCTGCCTTAGGCACCACCTTCTTTTCTACTTAGAACATAGAACATAGAACAGTACAGCACAGAACAGGCCCTTCGGCCCTCGATGTTGTGCCGAGCAATGATCACCCTACTCAAACCCACGTATCCACCCTATACCCGTAACCCAACAACCCCCTTAACCTTACTTTTTAGGACACTACGGGCAATTTAGCATGGCCAATCCACCTAACCCGCACATCTTTGGACCGTGGGAGGAAACCGGAGCACCCGGAGGAAACCCACGCACTCACGGGGAGGATGTGCAGACTCCACACAGACAGTGACCCAGCCGGGAATCGAACCTGGGACCCTGGTGCTGTGAAGCATTTATGCTAACCACCATGCTACCGTGCTGCCCAGACTTGGCCAGACTTCCTGTAAAACTCCGCCATGCCTTTGCCCTGAACTTGTAACTTGCTCTAGTTTTTATGGTATACCCTCTCGCTCAAGCTCACTTTGTCCAGGAGACTGACCTCCTGCTCACTGGACCCTATTGCTACTAAACTGTTGATATCTCACTTCTTCCCCTGGCTCCCACGTTAGCTGGTATTATTAACAGTTCTCTCTCTACGTGTGCTGTCTTTCTCTCCTTCAAATCTGCTCTCATTGTGTTATTCCTGGTGTCTGAATAGTCTTACAAATGATCTAGATGCTTTATTTTGAGTTTGTTCTCTCTCCAGCATTTATACTATGACACATCTGAGCTGCCTGTCTGTGTCCTGCTCACCAGCTGCCGTTCCTGTGAAGAGCCCCCTAACTTCCTGTCTGTCTGTATTTATACTTCTCCCGTGCTCCCTCTAGTGATTACTTAGCTGTAGTGCATCTACATTGACCCCTGATATCACACAGATATGCAGATCACTACACTCATCACAGCCTATGCTCAACCTATGAACCTTGGACTCCTCTAACCCGGCGTCAATCCAAAGGAGATTCACCTGGCTGATTCTTGGGATGAAATGGTTGTCCGATCAAGAGAGGCTAAATAGTCTGGGTCTTTATTCCTTCGAGTTTAGACGAACAGGCTTGACAGGATTGATGTTTTCAGCAGTGTGAGAGTTTCAAACAAGGGGACAGATCTACAAGATGAAGGGAATGTCATTTAAAACTGAGGTGCGCAAAAATGTCTTCTTGCAGCAGGGTAGCATGGTGGTTAGCATAAATGCTTCACAGCTCCAGGGTCCCAGGTTCGATTCCCGGCTGGGTCACTGTCTGTGTGGAGTCTGCACGTCCTCCCCCTGTGTGCGTGGGTTTCCTCCGGGTGCTCCGGTTTCCTCCCACAGTCCAAAGATGTGCGGGTTAGGTGGATTGGCCATGCTAAATTGCCCGTAGTGTCCTAATAAAAGTAAGGTTGGGGGGGGGGGTTGTTGGGTTACGGGTGTGGGGTGGATGCGTGGGTTTGAGTAGGGTGATCATGGCTCGGCGCAACATTGAGGGCCGAAGGGCCTGTTCTGTGCTGTACTGTTCTATGTTCTATGCCTAGGGTGGCGACTCCCTGGAGTTCTGTGCCCCGGAGGATGGCGGAGGCTGGATCATTAGAAGCATTTAAAGCGGAGGGGGATAAATATTTGATAGATCGAGGAATAGAGAGCCATGGGACAGAAAGGAAGTTGAGGCCGGCATAGATCAGCCAAGATCATATTGAATGGCGGGGCAGGCTCGAAGGGCCTGGAGGCCCATTCTGCTTCTAATTCCTGAATGTGTTCTTGTGAATCTTTCCAATCCAATTTCTGCAGCCCTGTCACAATACCCAAATTGATCAAAGTCACAAAAGGCAAGCTAGGTGTGACTGTGACTGAGGCAGGCTCGTTCTTATTGACCTATCTCCAGCCTTTAACACACCCGATCATGCCACCCTCCTCGGACAATGGCTTCGGCCTTCCCAACGCACAACTGGAGGACATTTCTTGTCATCCAGCCCTGGGTGTCAGATAAGCAGTGGATAATTTAGCAATTTGGTGACGTCGGGAGAGGTGGTGCTGAGTGCGAGCTGGGCACTGTCAGTGTGTATATAAATATTGACAATGTGTTTTTAGGTGATATGGCTGAGAGGGCAGCATGTAGGTGGGAAATAGTTAGGGGGGGGGGGGGGGGGGGGGGGGGAAATGTCCTTGAGGAGCACCAGAGGTGACAGCGCAGAAGTGAGTAGAAAAGCCATTGCAAGCGATGCTCTGTACGTGATTGGGTAGATAAGAATGGAACTAGGCAAGAGCAGCCCCGCCCAGCTGGACAACAAGGGATGGTATGCATAGCCATGTCAGGTCAGAATGGATGAGAAGGTTGGTTCACATCGTTCCTGCTGTACTTAGTCCCATTTCTTTTCCCCTACCCATTCAAATCTTTCTGTTAAAAATATTTATTAATTTTCATGACATTTGTTTTGGGTTTGATCTTGGATGTATCTTTAAACCTGTCGATTCTTCCCTTAGCCCCCAGTTCCCAGCACCCTTTGCGACTCATTGCAGCAAGTGAGGTTTTAAGTTGTGAGAGCTAGTTTATCTTCAGGGACAGCTGTGGTGATTACTGAGTGAGTGAAGGATGAGTCCTCAAGGTCTGTTTTATTGGAGGCCACTCTATGCTGACCTCCAATTTAAGCACCATCCCCAGCCGAACCTTCGTTGCTATGGCAAACGTCTTCGATGGTGGATAACGAGCAGGGTTTAAAA
Source organism: Scyliorhinus canicula (assembly GCF_902713615.1). Lineage (NCBI taxonomy): Eukaryota > Metazoa > Chordata > Chondrichthyes > Carcharhiniformes > Scyliorhinidae > Scyliorhinus > Scyliorhinus canicula. Next base: position 22,371,032 of record NC_052166.1, on the reverse strand, counting down.
TCACTCTGCTTCAAATTGGTCCAATTTAAAACCAGTTTGTGCTGCTTCCCAATCAGTTGCCTTTTACTTGCTCTTGATTTCCCAGAGTGACCATATGGACAGACAGTTTCTGATATAACGCACAGCAGGCTTGTTCCTCTGGTGGAACTAACTTTGAGAGAAGAGGTTGTAAAGCCTGTGTGGCGATGCACAATGCCATCTGTTTCGACACATCCTGAAAATGCGATTCTCTTTCTTTTCCTTCCCCTTGTCCAATTTTTCCCATTCCTTCCCCACGCCTCCACCCACAATTCCCAACTGAGGGGTTGAGACTGTGGCGGGCCGGTGGGCCTTATTCACACTCCAGTTTGGTCACAGGTCATCGTCACCAATCCCCTGCCCACCAATCACCACCCTCACTATCCAGAGGTTTACTTCCATTGGGACCCACAGGGTTAGGGAACAGGAGGAGTCCTCGTTGATTTTCATGTGCTGTCAGCTAACCCGAGAGAGAGAGACTACCAGCCCCGAGTGTCACCCTGCCCTAGTATCGCATCCAATCCCATTCTTCAAACTCCTGGGGCTGGATTCCCTGCAGCCCCGCCCCAAAATCACACTTGGTGCGGGGGCGGAGAATCCACTTTTACGACAGTGAGTGAGGGGATGAGAAACAGCTAGGCAGATTGACAGATGTCATCCCTACAGTGCAGAAGGAGGCCATTCAACCCATCGGTCTGAAAGAACACCCTGCCAAGCCTCACTCCCCCACCCTATCCCTGTAACCCCTTAAGCCCAGCTCGCCGTTGGACATCAAGGTCAATCCACCTAACCTGCACATCTTTGGACTGTGGGAGGAAACCGGAGCACCCGGGGGAAACCCACGCGGACACGGGGAGAACGTGCAAACTCCAGTCACCCGAGGTCTGAATCGAACTCGGGTCCCTGGCCCTGTGAGGCAGCAGTGCTAACCACTGTGCGACCGTGCTGCCCCTGTGCCACCGTGCCTCCACCATGTCAATGGGAGTTCCTCTGAAATACCAACATGTCTGAGGCTGGACCAGGCCATTTGCAACCTCGGTGTTTAGCACAGTGGGCTAGACAGCTGGTTTGTAATGCAGAACAAGGCCAGCGCCCGGGTTCAATTCCCGTACCGGCTTACCCGAACAGGCGCCGTTATGTGGCGACTAGGGGCTTTTCACAGTAACTTCATACTTGTGACAATAAAAGATTATTATAATCATATTTGACCTTGAAAAGAGCTTCCCCCCATGTACCCATATCATCACCAAGACCATCCATGGCCGCTGTAGCATCACCTGACTGCACCCTAGCTTAGCTGACATGCTGCTGAAACCCTCAATCATACCTTTGTTACCTACATACTATCCCAGCATGCCTCTGGACAACCCCCCACCTTCCATTATCCATAACCTTGAGGTCATCCAAAACTCTGCTGCCCGTGTCCTCAAGTTTTTTTAAAAATTATTTTACGGGACAGGGACATCGCTGGCTAGCCTAGCATTTTTATTGGTCAGTGAGCTACTGCAGTCCATGTAGTGTAAGTACACCCACAGTGCTGTTAGGAAGGTAGTTCCAGGGCATTGACCCAACGACAGTGAAGTAATGGCGATATATTTCCAAGGCAGGATGGTGAGTGACATGGAGGGGAACTCCCATGTGCTGGTGTTCTCATCTGCCTGCGGGCCTTGTCCTTCTAGATGGTAGAGGTCGCAAATTCGGTATGGTGCTGTTGAAGGAAGCTTGGTGAATTGTTGCAGTGCATCTTGTCGTTGGTGGAGGGAGTGGATTTTGCTGCAACTGTGTATCAGTGGTGGAGGGAGTGGATTTTGGAGGTGCTGGATTGGGTGCCGATCAAGTGTGGTGCTTTGTCCTGGATGGTGTTGAACTTCGTGGTGTTGTTGGAGCTGCACTCATCGAGGCAAGTGGAGAGTATTCCATCACACTCCTGACTTGTGCCTTATGGACAGGCTTTGAGAAGTCAAGAGGTGAACTAGTCACCACAGAATTCCCGGCCCCTGACCTGTTCTTGTAGCCACAATATTCATATGGCGGCTCCAGTTCAGTTTCCCACAGTCTAGGCTTGTAAATGTGTATGATGGGTGTGAGAGTTAGTTTAAAGGCACAGATACATTGACTCTAGGGTTACATTTTATGGGGTGTGACAGTCCCTAGTCGTTCCCCCCCCCCCTCCCCCCCACCCCCCCAAGGCTATCCAGAGGAACGACTGTGGTCTGCTCAGCTATCACTCCCCTTCAAACTGTGTAAACAGGGACCTGCTGGGCTGAGTCCGTTATCCATGCTTGGAGCTTAACCGGGCATTTATAATCAGGCCACCTGAAAAAAACATAGAATCATTGACTTTACAGTGCAGCAGGAGGCCATTCGCCCCATCGAGTCTGCACCAGCCCTTGGAAAGAGCACCCTACTTAAGCCCATGTCTCCACCATATCCCTGTAACTCAGTAACCCCACCTAACCTTTTTGGACATTAAGGGGAAATTTAACATGGCCACCTATCCTGCAGCACACCTTTGGATTGTGACATAGACATAGAACATACAGTGCAGAAGGAGGCCATTCAGCCCATTGAGTATGCACCAACCCATTTAAGCCCTCACTCCTACCCTATCCCTGTAACCCAATAACCCCTCCTAACCTTTTTGGTCACTAAGGGCAATTTAGCATGGCCAATCCACCTAACCTGCACATTTTTGGACTGTGGGAGGAAACCGGAGCACCCAGAGGAAACCCACACAGACACGGGGAGAACGTGCAGACACCGCACAGACAGTTACCCAGCAGGGAATCAAACCTGGGACCCTGGCGCTGTGAAGCCACAGTGCTAATCACTTGTGCTACCGTGCTGCCCACGGTAACTGTGGGAGGAAACCGGAGCAAACTCCACAGAGTCACCTGAGGCCGGAATTGAACCCGGGTCTCTGGTGCTGTGAGGCAGCAGTGCTAACCACTGTGCCGCCCTACCTGTTTTTGTTGATATAATTGCCAGATGGCCTCAATATGCACGTTTGCATGAGCTCCAAGAAAGGCGAAACAACTTAGCAGGAGTCTGTTCATTCAGTTGCCCGAGAAGAGTGCTCGCTTTGTGTGATTCATCATTGATATGAGGGGGCCTCACGGTAGCATGGTGGTTAGCATCAATGCTTCACAGCTCCAGGGTCCCAGGTTCGATTCCCGGCTGGGTCACTGTCTGTGTGGAGTCTGCACGTCCTCCCCGTGTGTGCGTGGGTTTCCTCCGGGTGCTCCGGTTTCCTCCCACAGTCCAAAGTCCATGGATTGGCCATGCTAAAATTGCCCGTAGTGTAAGGTTAATGGGGGGATTGTTGGGTTACGGGTATACGGGTTACGTGGGTTTAAGTAGGGTGATCATGGCTCGGCACAACATCGAGGGCCGAAGGGCCTGTTCTGTGCTGTACTGTTCTATGTTCTATATTATTTTGAAATATCCTCATCTTTCAATGCCTGTTTGTTTAGATGAAAAAGGTGTGAAATGGATTTCAGATTTCCTCAAGTGGACTTTCACAGCTGTGACTGATTGACCGTGAGAGGAATGTTTTTCAAAGGATGTACTGAATGACTGTTTTTTGTTTCTCATCAGCATTTCAAAGCCTCGTCTGTGTGATTCTAATAGTAATAATCTTTATTAGTGTCACAAGTAGGCTTACATTAACACTGCAATGAAGTTATTGTGAAAATCACACTCCGGCGCCTGTTCGGGTACACAGAGGGAGAATTCAGAATGTCCAAATTACCTAACAGCACGTCTTTCGGGACTTGTGGGAGGAAACCGGAGCACCCGGAGGAAACCCACGCAGACACGGGGGGAACGTGCAGACGCTGCACAGACAGTGACCCAAGCCAGGAATAAAACCTGGGACCCTGGCGCTGTGAAGCAACAGTGCTAACCACTGTGCTGGCTCACTGGTTGTGTACCTAATGTGTAGAGGATGAGTGGACAAGTCGGGAGCATGGAAGGTATGGGGTGTATGGAGGGAGCATTGTGGCACAAGGGGGCATGGGGGGGGGTATGAGGTGGCATGAAGAGGAAGGGGAACAAGTGGGAGTTGAGGGGGTGAGGAGCAAGGGCTAGAGAGATGAAGAACCATGGTAACAACTGGGCAGATGTCCGAGTAAATGGAGGTAGACCATCGATTTGAGACTGTGCGAAATTCTCTGGGGCAGCACGGTGGCACAGTGGTTAGCACTGCTGCCTCATGGCACCGAGGTCCCAGATTCGATCCCGGCTCTGGGTCACTGTGTAGAGTTTGCACATTCTCCCCGTGTTTGCGTGGGTTTCGCCCCCACAACCCAAAGATGTGCAGGGTAGGTGGATTGGCCATGCTAAATTGGCCCTTAATTATAAAAATGAATTGAGTGCTCTAAATTTATTTTTAAAATAAATAAAAAAATATCAGACTATGGTCCATTACCCACCACTTACCCTGGACAGGAAGATAATCCTTCATGGTGGAAGTTAAAACTTTCACAGTTTTGACTACCAAATATTTGCCAGCACCAGACCAGAAGTTGTGAGACCTTTTGTGTTGCCAAAAGACAAGATGAAGAATGTATCCATATTCACACATATAGCCTGGACACATTACATTGCAAGCAACCCTGTCTTGGTTCAAACAGTGGCACCTCTTCAGGGTCATAGACGAGCTCCCGGTATACAATACAGGAGTGGTGGTGTCACAAGCTCTCTGCCTGGAATCTCTTCAGAGAATCCAGCAAGGATATCTTGGTATAACCAAGTGTTGAGCCAGGGCACAGCAGTGAGTAAGACAGACAAGGATTTCAGACTCTATTGAAGAGATGGTTTCCAATCACCTGCGCCATTCACTTCTGCCCTACTTCCCATCAAGAACGTGGGAACAACTTCCGGTTGCGGCTATGACTAGCTAAGCCGCACATTTGGAAGCTCCTGCAACAAAGGTGTTTTTGGGCCAATTGGAGGGCCCCAACGGCGCTGAAAAAACGAATCCCGGTGGGGGAAGGTCCCCTGAGGAGAACTAGACCGATTTTATGGTCGGTACCCGGAGTGGAGCGGCAAGAAAAACGGCAGCAGCTCCCCAAAAAAAGCGGGGGAAGAAAATCAAAATGGCGGCCGGCGGTGCACCGGAGGAGTGGAAGAAATGGGCGGAGGAGCAGCAGGCCGCTCTCCTCCGTTTTTTCACGGAGATGAAAGTGGAACTCTTAGAGTCCATGAACGCGACGGCCACCAGGTTGGTGGGAGCCCAGGCGATCCAAGAGGCGTCGATTAAAGATCTGCAGCAGGAGATGGCCGCGAGGGAGGAGGAGGCCACAGTCATCGGGGCAAAGGTGGAGGTGCACGAGGCACTCCACATGAAGTGGCAGAGCCGCTTCGAGGAGCTGGACACTCGGATGAGGAGGAAAAATTTGAGGATCCTGGGCCTGGAAGAAGGCCTGGAGGGGTCGGATCTCCCGGGATATGTGGCGGAGATGTTGAGCTCCCTGATGGGGGAAGGGGCCGGTCCGGCGCCCCTGGAATTGGAAGAGGCATACCGGGTCATGGCCAGGAGGCCTAGGGCAAACGAGCCCCCGAGGGCGGTGCTGGTGCGGTTCCAGCGGCTAAGTGATCGAGAGAAAGTCCTGAGGTGGGCTAAAAGGGAGAAAAGCAGCAAGTGGCAGAACTCGACGGTAAGGGTGTACCAGGACTGGAGTGCGGAGGTGGCAAAGCGGCGGGCCCGGTACAACCGGACAAAGGCGGTGCTACACGCGAAAAAGATCAAATTTGGAATGTTGCAACCGGCGCGCTTGTGGGTCACCTACAAGGACCAACATCATTATTTCGAGTCCCCAGAGGAGGCCTGGACCTTTGTACAAGAGGAAAAGTTGGACACGAACTAAAACCTGGGAGCACCGGCGGTCGTAGCCGCCGGGGGACTCTTGATTGTGCAAGTGGCCCTTTTCTTTTTCAGGCCAGGTCGGAACTGGGTAACAGTTTCGTGGAGTGTTTGGGGTGTTTTTTCTCGAACGGTTGACTTTTCTGAATATTTGGAAGGTTTCGAGTTGTTGGGTGTTTCTGTATATTTGTACTGCTGAAATCTCTATTGTGGGTCGTTGGTTTCTTATGGGGTGTTTTTTCCCGTTTCCAATTTCCCTTAGTTATTTACCCCTCTTACCCTTTTTCTTTGGGTGCTTGGGGGGGTTTTTTTGTTCTTTTTTTTTCTTTTCGGGTTATGGTTATCTGCGGTTATTTATACTGTTTGATGGAGGGTGATGGTTGGGCACACTGTTAGTTGATAGTTAGTTAATTATTTTGTTATTTAAGTATGTAGTTAAGTATTTATGTATTTAGTTGCCATTGGGTATTTGTATTTATATCGTTAAGTTGGGGAGACGGGACGGGGGGGAGCGGGTTGATTATGCGGGTCTTTCTCGGGGGTTTTAAGGGGATCTTTCACGGGCGCAGATGGGGTGAACCGGGAGGAGTCGGAATGTGGCAGGAGCAGCCGGGTCAGCGGAGACCAGCTGACTCTCGGGAGTACGATGTGGGGTACATCGCGGCTAGGAGGGGTCCTAGCCAGGGGGGGGGGGGGGGGGGGACTGGGGGGGGACACCGGGTTGCTGCTAGAAGGACCAGGGACGAGAAGGGGAGAGCCGGGGGGGGTGGGGGGGGGGGCCATCGCTATGGGAAGCGGGTCAGAAAAGAAGGGATGACCCGGGGCGAGCAAGGGACAAGACATGGCTAATCGACAGGGAGTAGGGACGGGTCGCTCTGCGACCCGATTGATCACGTGGAACGTAAGGGGGCTGAATGGGCCGGTCAAAAGATCAAGGGTCTTCTCACACCTGAAGGGACTGAAGGCTGATGTAGCAATGCTGCAGGAGACTCATTTGAGGGTAGCAGATCAGGTCCGCCTGAGAAGGGGGTGGGTGGGACAGGTGTTCCACTCAGGCTTGGATATCAAGAACCGGGGGGTGGCGATTTTGGTGGGAAAGAGAGTGTCGTTTGTGGCGGCAGAGGTGGTGGCAGACAAGGAGGGCAGGTACGTGATGGTGAGGGGTAGGCTGCAGGGAGAGAGTGTGGTACTGGTAAATGTGTATGCCCCGAACTGGGACGACGCGGGTTTTATGAGGCGCCTGCTGGGCCTCATCCCGGGACTGGAGGCAGGGGGCCTGATCATGGGAGGGGACTTTAATACGGTGTTAGACCCTGGGCTGGATAGATCGAGTTCCAGGACGAATAGGAGGCCGGCAGCGGCAGAGGTGTTAAGGGGGTTCATGGAGCAGATGGGAGGGGTAGACCCATGGAGATTTGGTAGGCCTAGGGCGAGGGAGTATTCTTTTTTCTCCCACGTCCACAGAGTGTACTCTAGGATCGATTTTTTCGTATTGAACAGGGGGCTGATACCGAGAGTGCAGGACACGGAGTACTCGGCCATTGCGATATCGGACCATGCACCACATTGGGTGGACGTGGACATGGGGGAGGCGCGGGACCAACGCCCGTTGTGGCGCCTGGATGTAGGGCTGTTGGCGGACGAAGAGGTGTGCAGAAGGGTGAGAACGGGCATTGAGAACTATCTGGGTACGAATGACACAGGTGAGGTGCAGGTGGGGACGGTCTGGGAGGCCTTGAAAGCAGTGATTAGAGGAGAGCTGATCTCCATAAGGGCACACAGAGAGAGGAAGGAGAGGCAGGAAAGGGAGAGGCTGGTGGGGGAGCTCCTAGAAGTAGATAGGAAATATGCGGCGGCGCCAGAGGAGGGGCTATTAAGGGAGCGGCGTAGCTTGCAGGCCAGGTTCGACCTACTGACCACTAGGAAGGCGGAAATGCAGTGGAGAAGGGCGCAGGGTGCGGCGTATGAGTACGGGGAAAAGGCGAGCAGGATGCTGGCACACCAGCTTCGTAAGCGAGATGCAGCCAGAGAGATTGGGGGAGTGAGAGAGAGGGGTGGGGATGTAGTGCAGAAGGGGCAAGAGGTGAATAGGGTCTTTAGGGACTTCTATAGGGAATTGTATAGGTCTGAACCGCCGAAGAGGAGAGGGGGAATGAAGAACTTTCTCGACAAATTGGGGTTCCCAAAGGTACAGGAGGAGCTGGTGGAAGGGTTGGGGGCGCCGATAGAGCTGCAGGAGCTAATTAAAGGGATAGGCCAGATGCAGGCGGGGAAGGCGCCGGGGCCGGATGGGTTCCCGGTGGAGTTTTACAGGAAATTTGTGGACTTGGTGGGTCCAGTGCTGGTGCGAGCCTTCAATGAGGCGCGCGAGGGGGGGTTCTGCCTCCAACAATGTCGCAGGCCCTGATCTCCTTGATTTTGAAGCGGGACAAGGACCCGGTCCAGTGCGGGTCCTACAGGCCCATCTCCCTCCTGAATGTTGACGCCAAGCTGTTAGCAAAGGTCCTGGCAACCAGGATAGAGGACTGTGTGCCAGGGGTAGTCCATGAAGACCAGACGGGGTTCGTGAAGGGACGCCAACTTAACACAAATGTCCGGAGATTGTTAAATGTGATTATGATGCCAGCAGTGGAAGGGGAGGCGGAGATAGTGGTAGCGCTGGACGCGGAGAAGGCATTTGACAGGGTGGAGTGGGAATACTTGTGGGAGACGTTGGAAAGGTTTGGGTTTGGGGAGGGATTTATCAAGTGGGTAAAACTGCTCTATTCAGCTCCGATGGCAAGTGTGGTAACAAACGGGAGGAGGTCAGAATATTTTGGGCTCCATCGAGGTACTAGGCAGGGATGTCCCCTATCTCCCTTACTCTTTGCATTAGCGATTGAGCCGTTGGCGATGGCACTGAGGGGTTCAGGGGGGTGGAGAGGACTGACAAGGGGTGGGGAGGAACATCGGGTCTCGCTCTATGCGGATGATTTGTTGTTGTATGTGGCAGACCCGGAGGGGGGAATGCCGGAGGTAATGGGGATACTAGCGGAGTTCGGGGACTTTTCGGGATATAAATTAAATCTGGGGAAAAGTGAGGTCTTTGTAATACACCCGGGAGACCAAGGGGAGGGAATTGGGAGGCTCCCCTTCAAAAGAGCAGTTAAAAGTTTTAGGTATTTGGGGGTGCAGGTGGCAAAGAACTGGGGGACCCTACACAAGTTGAACTTTTCCAGACTGGTGGAGCAGATGGAGGAGGAGTTTAAAAGGTGGGACATGGTGCCGCTGTCGCTGGCAGGGAGGGTGCAGTCAGTTAAAATGACGGTCCTCCGAGGTTCTTGTTTTTGTTCCAGTGTCTGCCCATCTTCCTCCCCAGGGCCTTTTTCAAGAAGGTAACGAGTAGTATCATGGGGTATGTGTGGGCACATGGCACCCCGAGAGTTAGAAGGGTCTTTTTGGAGCGGAGTAGGGATAGTGGAGGGCTGGCGTTACCCAACCTTTCAGGATATTACTGGGCGGCAAATACATCGATGGTACGAAAGTGGATGATGGAAGGGGAGGGGGCAGCCTGGAAGCGCATGGAGAGGGCGTCCTGCGGCAACATAAGCTTAGGGGCACTGGTAACGGCACCATGGCCGCTCCCTCCCACGAGGTATACCACGAGCCCGGTGGTGGCGGCCACCCTCAAGATCTGGGGGCAGTGGAGGCGACACAGGGGGGAAGTGGGAGGTCTGATAGGGGCACCACAAAGAGGGAACCACAGATTTGCGCCGGGAAACACAGGAGGGGGATTCCAGAGCTGGCAGAGGGCGGGTATTAGACAACTGAGGGACTTGTTTATAGAGGGGAGGTTTGCGAGCCTGGGAGAGCTGGAGGAGAAATTTGGGCTCCCCCCGGGGAACACGTTCAGGTACCTCCAAGTGAAGGCATTTGCCAGACGACAGGTAGCGGGGTTCCCCGCGCTCCCCGACAGGGGGGTGAGTGATAGGGTGCTATCAGGGGTCTGGGTCGGGGAGGGGAAGATCTCGGACATCTATAAGATTATGCAGGAGGTGGAGGAGGTACCAGTAGAGGAGCTGAAAGATAAGTGGGAGTTAGAGCTGGGGGAACAGATAGAGGACGGGACATGGGCAGACGCCCTGGAGAGGGTCAACTCGTCGTCGTCATGTGCGAGACTAAGTCTCATTCAATTTAAGGTACTGCATAGAGCCCACATGACGGGGACAAGGATGAGTCGGTTTTTTCGGGGGTGAAGACAGGTGTATTAGATGTTCGGGAAGCCCTGCGAATCATGCACATATGTTTTGGGCATGTCCGGCACTGGGGGAGTTCTGGAAGGGGGTGGCAGGGACGGTGTCGAGAGTGGTGGGGTCCAGGGTCAAGCCAGGATGGGGACTTGCGATCTTCGGGGTTGGGGTGGAACCGGGGGTACAGGAGGCGAGGGAGGCTGGAATATTAGCCTTTGCGTCCTTGGTGGCTCGGAGGAGGATCCTGATTCAGTGGAGGGACGAAAGGCCTCCGAGTGTTAACACCTGGTTAAACGACATGGCAAACTTCATCCAATTGGAAAGGATCAAATTCGCCCTGAGAGGGTCGGTGCAGGGGTTTTCCAGGCGATGGCAACCCTTCCTAGACCTCTTGGATCAGAGATAGAAACTGAGGCCATGACAGCAGCAACCCGGGAGGGGAGGGGAGGGCGGGAGGGGGGGGAGGGGGGGGGGGAGGGGGGACAACGACGAAGGAAGTACGGTAGCGGTGGTGGCACGGGCAAGGCCTGCCCGAGGACGCTGCTAGAAATGATAAGGTGGTCTGACTGTCGGTTCGCCGGGGGGGGGGGGGGGGGGGGGGGGGGGGGGGGGGGACGCGCGGGTAGGGGGGGGGGGGGATTTTTTTTTTTTTTTTTTTTTTTTTTTTTTTTAAGTAGGGGGGTTTGACTTTGTTTTGTTATAATTTAAATGTAAATGTAGGGGGGGTTAAAATGTTTGTATTTTGAAAAATTCAATAAAAATTATTTAAAAAAAAAAAGAACGTGGGAACACTTTGGCATGTATTTGTTCAACTACAAAGCAAAAATATTTCTTGTGGTATGTGATAGGGCAGCACGGTAGCAATAGGGCAGCACGGTAGCATGGTGGTTAGCATAAATGCTTCACAGCTCCAGGGTCCCAGGTTCGGTTCCTGGCTGGGTCACTGTCTGTGCGGAGTCTGCACGTCCTCCCCGTGTGTGCGTGGGTTTCCTCCGGGTGCTCCGGTTTCCTCCCACGGTCCAAAGATGTGCGGGTTAGGTGGATTGGCCATGCTAAAATTGCCCGTAGTGTCCTAAAAAGAAGTAAAGTTAAGGGGGGGGGGGGGGTTGTTGGGTTACGGGTATAAGGCGGATACGTGGGTTTGAGTAGGGTGATCATTGCTCGGCACAACATCGAAGGCCGAAGGGCCTGTTCTGTCCTGTACTGTTCTATACTATTGTTCTTGCTGGATAAAGGTGTCAAAGCAACAAGGCCTCAACTCTGAAGCTGTTAGCACCTCCTCGAAGATTGTATTCTTTACAATGACATCCCAGACATTGTCATCTCTGAAAGTGGACCACAATTCACCAACGCGTGTTTCCAATCTTTCACAGAGTCATATGGATTTGCACATTCCCAAGTTCCCCAAAATGCCACAGTCTGACAGAGAATCTGAGTGAAGAGTACGCACTATAAAAACCCTACTGAAGAATGGTGACCTTGATCTTGCTCTCCTTTGTTATAATTCAACACCATTACATAATGGAATTTCCTCACAAAAGCTTCTAATGGGCCACAGACTAAAGACCCAAATTGCTTTCTTCCCCCATGATATGCTACCAAATGCCACGGTGGAGGACCATGATCGAGCTGGGAGGAAGAAGAACACTGCCAAGAAAGTCAAGCTCATAGGTTTAACCAGAGGCGTGGGGCTCACGACCTTCCAATTCTTGGATGGGGAGAGATTGTCTGGGTCAGAGACCAGAACTGTGCTGGTACAGTAACTGAGAAGCTACAGCGACCGAGATTGTATCTGGTTAGGACACAGTCAGGTATCATTCAAAGGAACAGATCTGTCCCAGTTAACGGCACGGGCAGAGTATCCTGAATCTCAAGTGAGCGTCACACCTACAGAACCAGAAAGGAGGGAAACCAGGAATGACAACCCCTACGGATTGATCACAGAGCAACAGGATGTCCGTCTATCTCGGAAGGAGCTCCGTACTCATTCTGGAAGACAGGTGAAACCAACAAAGAGATTTTCCCTTTAAGAGAAGAGACTTTGTGGGGAGGTTAGGGGAATGTGTATAATGGAATGGGATAATGACTTGGCATGGTGGTGGACTGGGGTGGGTGGAGGTGGGGTGGTGGGAGATGTAGAGTAAAGTGTTAACTCTAATGATAGCTACTGAGTATTTGAATAAGGAGCTACGTCACCGTAATCACACTGACTGAAAGAAGATGCAGCAGGGTAGCAAAGGGGTTAGCACAATTGTTTCACAGTTCCAGGGTCCCAGGTTCGATTCCCGGCTTGGGTCACTGTCTGTGCAGAGTCTGCATGTTCTCCCCGTGCGTGCGTGGGTTTCCTCCAAGTGCTCCGGTTTCCTCCCACAGTCCAAAGATGTGCGGGTTAAGTAGATTGGCCATGATAAATTGCCCTTAGTGTCCAAAATTGCCCTTAGCGTTGGGTGGGGTTGCTGGGTTATGGGGATGGGGTGGAGGTGTGGGCTTGGGTGAGGTGCTCTTTCCAAGAGCCGGTGCAGACTCAATGGGCCAAATGGCCTCCTTCTGCACTGTAAATTCTATGAGTGAGGAGCATCTTAGAGAGTTGCTCCAGCTATGCATTATTCTTAGTTGACTGTTGTAAATTGCTAGCTTATAAATAAATGTATTTTCAACAGAAGACCATTGCCTCCAGTGAGGTAGCTTTTAAGAGTAAGAAGCTCTCAAACCCGAGATAAAACAACAATAGAAGACTGCCCAAAAATGTGAGGCGGCGTGATGCGCAAATGGGTGAGGTACATGGCATTGAAGCCTATTGGCAGAAGGGAAAGGGGTGAGGGTACGCAAATGTTTGCGTGTATTATTTTCCTGAGCGCTTCGTTGTGAGCCTTTGATCAGAGAACCCTTTCAGGTATCTTACTCTCTCGTTCTGGGATCCCACACACTCAGCAATTTGAAGAGTTATGTAAGCTCTACTTTCAGTCCGCTTCTCCGAATGAAGATGAAGCCGAATCTGTAATTGGTTTCTAAATTCCACAATGTTTCTTTCATCTGAAATGCTTTCACAGTTCTTGCCAATTCATCAGTATTGCGTTGAAAGCCAGATCTCAAGTTCTGAATGTGGGCCCTCGCTCATTAAACAGTCCATTTTAGCTTTGTAATCAAATACTTTTTGAGGTGAACTAATGTCATGATGGGATTAGGTGTCTTGAGGAATCAATGTTCTATTGATTTCTATAGTCAGTGGGGGCTGGGAGATGAGAGGTAAGACATGGCGCCAACAGTTTGCATACTGGAGATCAATTCTGGAGCGGAGGCTACATTTCAGCCTCGACTAGAAGGAACTTCTCTCTCTCTCGCTGTTAACAACAAGAAAGGGATCGTAGAATGTTACAATAAAACAAGCACCCCGCCTCCTCGGCCCAATTGCTGACCTATCAGAGGGGAGGTGCCTTGCCGGCTGAGAGAGCATATAAGAAGCAGGATATCACTGCGACCAGTTTCCCGGCTTGAGAGGGATATTGATGCGAGTTCTCAGTGGGCGTATCTGCCTGCTGGCAGAGTGATGATACAAAATCACCTCATCTGTACAAGCAACAGCCCTCTGGCTTTCCTCTATATCGACCTCCTGATTTCCCTCTGACCTCCTGCTCACTCCCCACACACTTTTAATTTTCCACTTTGACACGTGCTCCTTCCAATGGTCCATTTCCCTGTAGCGAATCGCACAAGCAAAGTATCTCCAGAGCTTTTTTGAAACCCCCACTTGAATTCTTTTTGGAATCACCTTAATTTGCATCATGTTATGTAGGAAATGCTAGCAACAGGAGAAGGGCCTATGGTACAACATTTTTGTCTCTTTGATTTGTCCATCTTCGTATTTCAATATAGTAGTAATTCTATGCTGTCGACTGAAACATCCTGATAGAGATTACACAAGGCCAATGCTAAGCCACTTTAGTGAAGTACTGAGGTAATGCTACAGGGGGTGACATTTGAACGAGATGTTAAATGAAGGCCTCATCTGCTTTCTCAAGTGGATGTAAAGGATCTCAAAGAGGAGCAAGTTAGTTATTTATCTCTCAATACCTGTCACTTGAACAGATTACCTGCCTATTAGCACATTGCTGCTTCTGAGCACCCTCTGTGTGCAAGGGTGTCACTGCAGAGTGCGTCGGATTAATGTCCGAGGCTCAACCATCTTCAGCTGCTTCATCAATGACCTTCCCTCCATTACAAGGGCGATTGAAGTGCTCGGCTCCAATGAAGCAATTATACTGCAAGACCTGGCCAACATTCAGGTTTAGAATGGATGATAGATGGCAAGTAACATTTGTCCAACACAAATGCAATCTTCAGCAAGACAGAACCTATCTCTCTTTAACATCCAATGACATTACCATCACTGAATCCCTCACTATCAACATTCTGGGGATTACCATTGACCAGAAACTGAATTGGAATAGTCACAGAAATACTGCAGCTACAAGGGCAGGTCAGTGGTTGAGAGTTCTACAGCGAGTATCAACTCCTGACTCCCAAATCCTATCCACCATCTACAAGATGCAAATCACGAGTGTGATGGAATACTCTTCGCTTGAATGAGTGCGGCATCAACAACTCGATGCCGAAGCTCGATACCATCCAGGACAAAGCAGCTCATTTGATTGACACTCTATCCACCAACACGAACATGCACTCCCTCCTTGACTGCGCACAGTGGCAGCAGTTTGTATCATCCACAAAATGAAACTCACAAATGTTCATAAGAACATAAGAACTAGGAGCAGGAGTAGGCCACCTGGCCCCTCGAGCCTGCTCCGCCATTCAATGAGATCATGGCTGATCTTTTGTGGACTCAGCTCCACTTTCCGGCCCGAACACCATAACCCTTAATGCCTTTATTCTTCAAAAAACTATCTATCTTTATCTTAAAAACATTTAAAGAAGGAGCCTCAACTGCTTTACTGGGCAAGGAATTCCATAGATTCACAACCCTTTGGGTGAAGAAGTTCCTCCTAAATCTACTTCCCCTTATTTTGAGGCTATGCCCCCCAGTTCTGCTTTCACCCGCCAGTGGAAACAACCTGCCCGCATCTATCCTATCTATTCCCTTCATAATTTTAAATGTTTCTATAAGATCCCCCCTCATCCTTCTAAATTCCAACGAGTACAGTCCCAGTCTACTCAGCATCTCCTCGTAATCCAACCCCTTCAGCTCTGGGATTAACCTTGTGAATCTCCTCTGCACACACCCCAGTGCCAGTACATCATTTCTCAGGTAAGGAGACCAAAACTGAACTCAATACTCCAGGTGTGGCCTCACTAACACCTTATACAATTGCAGCATAACCTCCCTAGTTTTAAACTCCATCCCTCTAGCAATGGAGGACAAAACTGCATTTGCCTTCTTAATCACCTGTTGCACCTGTAAACCAACTGTTTGCGACTCATGCACTAGCACACCCAGGTCTCTCTGCACAGCAGCATGTTTTAATAGTTTATCATTGAAATAATAATCCCTTTTGCTGTTATTCCTACCAAAATGGATAACCTCACATTTGTCAACATTGTATTCCATCTGCCAGATCCTAGCCCATTCACTTAACCCATCCAAATCCCTCTGCAGACTTCCAGTATCCTCTGCACTTTTTGCTTTACCACTCATCTTAGTGTCATCTGCAAACTTGGACAAATTGCACTTGGTCCCCAACTCCAAATCATCTATGTAAATTGTGAACAATTGTGAGCCCAACACTGATCCCTGACAGTTCCTTTGACTGTTTTCAAATTTGTGACCATTAATACCTAGGACAAGGGCAGCAGACACATAGGAACATCACCAATCCATCCTGACATGGAAATATATCTCCGTACCTTCATGATCGCTGTCATAATTCTGGAACTCCCTCCCTAACAGCACTTTGGGCGTACCTACACCATAGGGACTAGAATGATTCAAGAAGGCAGCTCACCACCAGCTTCTCCAAGGCAATTCGAGATAGGGAATAAATGCTGACCTAGCCCACACCCCTTGAACAAAGAAAACAAAGTTGGCTGCTGTGTTGACATTACAATAGTGACTACATTTCAACTCTATTTTATTGGTTCTAAGCCATTTTGGGATGTCCTGGGCCATAACAATTGTTCTATAAATGGGCAGCACGGTAGCACAGTGGGTAGCATTGTTGCTTCACAGCTCCAGCGTCACAGCTTCGATTCCCGGCTTGGGTCACTGTCTGTGCGGCGTCTGCACGTTCTCCCCATGTGTGCTTGGGTTCCTCCGGGGGCTCCGGTTTCCTCCCACAAGTCCCGAACGACGTGCTGTCAGGTAATTTGGACATTCTGAATTGTCCCTCTGTGTACCCGAACAGGAGCCAGAATATGACGACTAGGGGATTTTCACAGTGACTTCATTGCAGTATTAATGTAAGCCTCCTTGTGACTATAAAGATAATTATTGAATGAATCAGACAACCCCTAATGTGTCATTAGGCCTATTGTCCATTCAGCCTATTGTGTCTTCGCTAACCCTCTGAAAGAGCACCCTACCTTGGCCCACTCCTGTGCCCTATCCCCGTAACCCCACCTAACCTGCACATTTTTGGACACAAAGGGGGCAATTTTAGCACGGCCAATCCAACTAACCTGCATATCTTTAGACTGTATTCCCTTTCTTTCATGCCTTTTGAGTGAGATATTAAACTGGGTAAATATGGCACTATTTGAGGGTCAAGGACACCCCTGCTTCTCAACCAAAGTTTCTCATTGAACCAACCGCACCATAGCAGATTAACGTTGTGGTGGTGGGATCTTACCAGGTGCCAGTTATCCGCGATATGTGAGTCTCCCCCATGATGATTAAGTGGAGTGAAAGGAAGTGCAGGTTTTTCTGTGGGACCTTCTGCTGTCTTCACAACGTCACAGCCAATAGGCTGCTGATGCAGTGTTGTTGTCAGGCAGGAAGTCGAACCTCTGACTCACCAAATTGCTCACGGCTTCATCAATTCACAGCCGTCCGAGACAGTCAATAAATAAAACCCAGCAGAACTATTTGTGTCTTTTTTTTTTCTCTCAAAACAGTTTATTAAATAACATCTTGAAACTGTAAAACGATTAAGATTATTCAAATGGATACAGAAAGTTCAGAGCTCCACAGCTCAAGAAGGTCTGTACATTTACACATTACTCAAGAAGGTGGTGGGTAAAACACAGGGGGGTTGAAAGAGATGGCGTCCCTAGGCCTTGATCTGGCCAGGCTGCATTGTTAACTCATTTCTCCACAACACGTTCACTCTTCGCAAAAGGGTGAAGGGTCACAGACCTGAAATGTGAACTGTTTTTCTCTCCACAGATGCTGTGCTAGACCTGACGAGTGTATCCGGTATTTTCGTTTTTTAAAAATCTCAGATTGCCAGCATCTGCAGCATTTAGCTTTCGAAGGACCTTTCTGTTTGGCCACACTTTCTTTCTTAAGGCCAAGTGTGTAAAAACGGCACAGGTTGTATTGTTCTGGAAGACTAGGCTATATGAGGTGGCGGTTCACCGGTGGAGAGGATGGTCGCTCATTTCTCACCCGGTTGGACTGGGTTATATTGGAATCACCCTCCAATCGGATGTGCATTCCTGACGCTGGATGAGAAACCGGGATGAGGTGCAACTAGTGGGACACCTGTTTGGTATCATCCCTCCAAACAGGGAGGCAGGTCGCTCGGTTCCCCCCATTTTATGTCTGCTTCATACATTGGTGGATGTTTTTAATGAGAAAAAACATTGAGTAGAGAAGCAACACTGCCTGCATCAACTAGCACTCGGCGAAAAATAAACTGATATGGAGGGTGAAAAGAGGACATGAGGGCGGAGCAGTGGAGGAAGGGATACTTGCTAAAAAAGCAGTGAAATGGGGAGAGGGAGCAAGTGTGTGGGTGATGGGCAGAAGAGTAAAGTTTTAGGGGTGGGGGAGAGTGGAGTAAAGCCAATTGTTTTCTTGAAACTGAGTAAAGGATTGAGTTGGAAGCAGGTTAGTTAATAAAACTAGGTTATTTAAAAGCAGCACAAAACAGTACGGCACCAGGGAGCAAACTGGAACAATCGACATTGAGACAAGAAAAGGTAGATTGGGAAGAGGTGGCTGAAACTGAAATTGTCGGGATATAAACCGACCCTACATGGAGGTGCTTTAAGACACAATTAGCATTAATAAGGAAGAAGCTGAAAAAGACAAGTATTTACTGCAATTACAAAGTGAGCCCACTGTAGAGTTTGGCTAACGTCTTGGCGCCAATTCAAAGGGGCAATCTGCTTTGTTGGCTATTTGCCTCCCCATGAGTCAAAATGTCCTCCCCACAGCCAATTCTGTGGGCAGGAGCTGAAACCCCCAATACAACCGAGGACTAGGCATTTGAAAGAGGCTTCAGCCAACCAATAGCCACCCAGATGGGGTCTCTGAGCCATCAGTCACACTGGCCCACCCTCCTGACCAATCAGGTTGGCCTCTTTCCCCTCATATACTTTGCAACTGTAGCATAAATGAAGAAAAAAACTGTTATAGAATATCTACAGTGCAGAAGGAGGCCATTCTGCCCATCGAGTCTGCCAGTATAAGGAGAGCGAGGGAACCATCTCTCATAACGCCAACATTGGACTGTGACTTTATTGCTCCAGGTGTTCAACATAGTTATTTCACGGAGATAAAATAGAAAAATCTGTGCTTTAAATAAACTATAGAAACCATATAAAGGAAAATTTAAACAAGCAAAGACATATCACGTAGTAAAGGACCGATCAAAGACAGATCAAGTCAAATTGTCCTAACTAGCACCACACGTCATACAACCTTAACCGGTACCACACTCAATATCAAACCAACTTAACCAACATCATGCCCAATATCAAATCACCTTAACCTGCACCACGCCAAACATCAAACTATCTTAACAAGCATTATGCCAAAGATCAAACCATCTTAACTAGCTTTATGCCAAAGATCAAACCATCTTAACTAGCTTTATGCCAAAGATCAAACCATCTTAACTAGCTTTATGCCAAACATCAAACCATCTTAACTAGCATTATGCCAAAGATCAAACCATCTTAACTAACTTTATGCCAAACATCAAACCATCTTAACTAGCATTATGCCAAAGATCAAACCATCTTAACTAGCTTTATGCCAAACATCAAACCATCTTAACTAGCATTATGCCAAAGATCAAACCATCTTAACTAGCTTTATGCCAAAGATCAAACCATCTTTTTTTTTAATAAATTTAGATTATCCAATTATTTTTTCCAATTAAGGGGGCAATTTAGTGTGGCCAATCCACCTACTCTGCACATTTTTGGGTTGTGGGGGCGAAACCCACGCAGACACGGGGAGAATGTGCAAACTCCACACGGACAGTGACCCAGAGCCGGGATCGAACCTGGGACCTCAGCGCCGTGAGGCAGCTGTGCTAACCACTAGGCCACCGTGCTGCCCCGATCAAACTATCTTAACTAGAATAATTGCAAATATCGAAACATCTTAACCAACTCCATGCCAATCACCCTTGCTTGACCCGCAATACACCAAGCATCAAATTATCTTAATCAGCACCACGCTAATCAAACTATTGTAACCAACTCCATGCCAAACAATAAAATATCTTAGCCAGCACCACACCAATCAGATTATCTTATCCAGCACTGATACCAAATTCCTACCAATCCCAATTATTAAAACTATTCTTAGCCAGTAAGGCAGCCACACCAAACTATTATTAGCCAGCATAAACCAACCATCAAACTCTCCAAATCAGCCACATCTCAAACACTTAACCGAGGCCTTGCCAAATAATAAACTTTTATTGTGGCACCTTTGACATTTCCCTAGCTAGTACTGCGTCATATTAATCTATAGTAACCATAGTACCACACAATCCAACCTATTTGCATATATTGCGTAACAATGCACCAAATTTCAAAATCTCAGAGACTTTACCATGCCAGATATTTCTGCCCGAAACACCCAGATTTAACGACTCAATAGAACTTAAACAGGGAGAACATCGGTGTTGGTGTTCATAGGTCCAGGACTCAGTACTCAGTCAGATACTCTGTTACTGCACACTCCATTCAGGAAGCAGCACCATGGAGCTGAGCTGCCGGATCTGCAGAGAACAGCCACGATGATGGGCTGACGTACTGCTTTGGTCTAAAAAGCTGCTTTTCCCCCACATAACCTCTTGACTGTTAAAATCAAAGCCACTTACAGGGCTGGTAACTCTGACCGACCCTCTTAAAACGTTTCCTGGCCACTTGCTTTGTGTTACCCACCGCAGTTTATGCTTGGCTGCAGGTGCGCATGGTCAAACTGAGCCCTTTCACATGCTGCCCAAATGGCGCGGCGCCCGTGGGGAGGTTTATTTCAATGGGGCTGATCCCAGATGCTTCACGGGGACGATTTATTCTGAATTCGCGATTCCAAGGCACAGAGTGTCTGAGAGAGGTAGCCTCCTGCTGGAGCTTTGCTGCCTGCCATTACTCAGTGCGATTTCTTGTAATGCAGATCCAGCATTCTGACCACCCCTTTATGTGACGTCACCGTATTTGAGCCAATTACGCTGCAGGTATTGAGCGCAGAAACCAGTGGGACTTACTGAAGGAGGTCACACTGTCTATCTATAGGAGAGACTAAAAAATAACCAGGGATAGGGACAAAGGGGGAGTTCAGGGGCATGGTAAAGGTGGTTCTGGGCAGAGGGGAGTTAACAAATATATATTTTTTAACAATATATTGTTGCTAATATCAATTACCAATTCAAACACTATTTAGCCTTTGACACAAGACATGACCTGTGGTAAATTCAGCCCAGTCTGTTTACCTGAAGCAGTCAGGGAAATGGCCAGACTCACACTGCCCGGAGTCAGGGACACTACAGTGACAGATTTTAAATGTATTGAGAATTAAACACCTGCTAAACAATAACCTAAACCCACCAGTCACCACCTCGCACTAATCTCATGTGATGAATACTTTATATACTGTACACTAGGGCTCAACCTGGCCAAAGGAGCCTTATTTAAATGAGTACAGAAGCCTGGTGTGGGCCTCAACCACCCTGTGAGAGGTTAGAAACTTACCTGGCAGGTGAACGGGCTCTCAGCAGCCCCAAGGTTGAAAAACAGCAACAATTCTGCAGTGCCAACTCCCTGTAACTGTCCCCTCTGACAGTACCAGTGGGTAAAGGTAAGAGGTTAATGGGGCAGGGTGACCCTTTGGGCAAAATTAAAGAGATTCGGTCATGTGCGGGAGCTGAAAGGGATTTTAAACCTGTAACAGCAGGTGTTTCACTCCGAGCACATCAAATGGATGATTCTGCTAATTGACTCGGAACTCACTTGTTCTTGGATTTTTTTTGTCAAGAGGTGTTTTTAGGCGTTTGTATTTAGAACATAGAACATACAGTGCAGAAGGAGACCATTCGGCCAATCGAGTCTGCACCGGCCCACTTAAGCCCTCACTTCCACCCTATCCCCGTAACCCAATAACCCCTCCTAACCTTTTGGTCACTAAGGGCAATTTATCCTGGCCAATCCACCTAACCTGCACGTCTTTGGACTGTGGGAGGAAACCGCAGCACCCGGAGGAAACCCACGCAGACACGGGGAGAACGTGCAGACTCCACACAGACAGTGACCCAGCGGGGAATTGTACCACGGACCCTGGCGCTGTGAAGCCACAGTGCTATCCAGCTGCGCAGGACACAGACGGGGTCAGTCTGCTGAAGCTCAACCTCTCCACCCACTCTTAAGTGACGTAGATCCACCACATTGAGAGTAAATTAACAGTGCACGGGATTGCAGGGGCATGGGGACTGTGAATATCCCAAACTTGCTTTCACCGCGATACTGAAAGCAGGATATAACTTAACAGCCAAGAAACACACCCCAGGGTGAGCTACCATTTCAGTAATGCAGTGCTCAGTGGCATCCGCTCTTATCTGTGACTCGGTGGTTGGTACTCTCTGGTACTGAAGCCTGGTGTGGGCCTTGAATCAGAAGCTTGTGGATTCAAGGCCCACTCCAGAAACCTAATCATGTAGCCGAGGCCATTCAGAGGGAGTGCTGCACAGTCGGTGGTGCTGTCTTTTGGATGAGGTGCCAAACCGGAGGCCCTGTCTGTCCTCTCAGGTGGAAGTAAATGACCCCATGGCATTATTCGAAGAGCAGCAGGGGATTCCCGACCAATACTTATCCCTCAACCAAAACCTAAAATAGGTCATATATTTCGGTGGTGTTTGTGGGAGCTTGCTGTGCCCTTTTTGTCTGCCACATTGCCTAGATTACTACAGTGACTACACTTCAAAACGTATTTAATTGGCTTGAAGGTGCTTTGGGATATCCTGTGGTCATGAAATGAGCTATATTTTCTTGTGTTAATTCGGGCCTTCTCCTCAATGATTTGGGTTGTTGTATTACGTAAGGTTCAGCTTCTCAATGACAACCGGCAGTCTCACATCAGCTTCCTTATCTAGGATGAGGCAAAGGTCAGAAGTTTAATGTTTTAGTTTTATTCAATCAGCTGATTGAATAATTTTGAAGTTGCAGCCCAGTCGGATTATAAAGCCTGATACTTATACTATCAGCAGAGTCACTAACATGTTGCCATATCAAAGATTATTCCGTTTTCTCTACAATAGTTAACACTCCTACTGCCCATGAACGATTCTATCAATAAACATTGTCAATAGGCTACAGGTGACCTGAGGATTGAACAATAGAGATGCAGAACAACAGAACACAACCGACCAAGGGTTTGCAGCCTAGAGAACTGACAGAAGAGCAATAGTCACCCAAAAACAGATGTGGTTCGTGGCAAGAATATGACAACATTAAACTTCTACTTGAAATGAAATGAAAATCGCTTATTGTCACAAGTAGGCTTCAAATGAAGTTCCTGTGAAAAGCCCCGAGTCGCCACATTCCGGCGCCTGTTCGGGGAGGCTGGTACAGGAATTGAACCCATGCTGCTGGCCTGCCTTAAAAGCCAGCTCTTTAGCCCAGTGTGCTAAACCAGCCCCTGTCATTTCCCACATCATAATATAAACAGTCTACTCCTCCTGGGCCAAACCAATGTGGGATTGTTTCTACAGGGATCGCTGTTAATCCTGTAATGGAGGGTGTCAATGGCGTGGATGTGTATAGGGCCTATCAAGTGGATGAAAATCTGGGGCACCACGGTGGCACAGTGGTTAGCATTGCTGCCTACGGCGCTGAGGACCCGGGTTCGAATCCCGGCCCTGGGTCACTGTCCGTGTGGAGTTTGCACATTCTCCCCGTGTCTGCGTGGGTTTCACCCCCACAACCCAAAGATGTGCAGGTTAGGTGGATTGGCCATGCTAAATTGCCCCTTAATTGGAAAAAATAATTGGGTACGCTAAATTTATTAAAAAAAAAAGTGGATGAAAATCTGATTGTTTTCCAAAGTATAAAGGGGAAAAGCACAAATTCGGAGATGGGAATTGTTAAGTGGAAGGTTGGTGGTGGGGGATAGGTGGCTGGGTAGAGGGGGTTTGACAGAGAGATGCTTACCATTAACGGAATGGTGCACAGCAGCAGTGAACAGTACAATGATACATTTTGTTCTTCCAAAATGCGGTTGTCTCTCAAGAGCTGTATTCACTGGCGCAATTGGTGGTGAAGGTTAAGTGCCTTTTCACTGTCGCCAATACACTTAAATGCGGAGGTCTTGTGGTGCAGTGGGTAGCATCGCTGCCTCTGAGCCAGAAGCTCCGGATTCGAGTCCCATTCCAGGACTTGATAGCCGAGGAAGATGCGTTCATAATGTGGTCAAACAGGCTGAGTGTGCCAATCTGTAAATCCTTCCAGATACGCCAATGGCTGGCGGTAAGAGCGGGAGAGACACCTAGGCAGCCACGTTTGATGTGGAGTGACGCCCCTCAAGCTATAAACTGCTGCCGGCAGACCAGCGACCTGTTCTGGGAATTATTAGCTATGGAAATGGATGAAAGTCGGCCTTAGTGCAACCACTAGGTGAAGGAATACACTTAAATAATAACGGCCCATTGACAACAGAAGTCCACTGGAAAGCTTTTACTGTACACAGAATCTTCAGAATCAGTTGAGAAACCATCACGTGTGAGGGAGAGGATGGTACTATCCATGTGTTGCTAACTCATGCCAGAGGACATCGGTAAATAAGTATCACCCAGTGGGCAGCAGGACAGATGCGGTTACCAGCTGTCACTACAGAGGACACACTGCACCACAATGGGGAGGCGGGAGATTTTTTGTGAGGTATTTTAGCTCTGTGAACCACAGTGCATCGGACACACACTGACATCCTGGAGAAGGAGCAGAGCTGCATTTTAGACCATAAGACATAGGAACAGAATTAGGCCACTCGGCCCATTGAGTCTGCTCCGCCATTCAATCATGGCTGATATTTTTCTCATCCCCATTCTCCTGCCTTCTCCCCATAACCCCTGATCCCCTTATTAATCAAGAACCTATCTATCTCTGTCTTAAAGACACTCAATGATTTTGAAGAACATCTCACCACATTGAGGAGACAAGACATGAAGGATTGTCCTCTTTTCATCCTTCTCCCTTGCTCACACCTTTTCTTGGTTGCGCTCATTGTGAAATGACCAAGATGCAGTGGATGTACTGTGAATCTAGCACTGAGCACCTTTTCCAACCTACTGGCCTCCGGTGATACAATCCTTCAAAAATAAGTTGCATTTCCCTCTTCCATTACCCTATGGTCGATGTTTCGCCCCTCAAATGGTGGTCATATTTCATAAATGTGTAAAGATTTTCAACATAACCCATTGGAATTCTTAATGGCTGTTGAGATACATCAGGCTCACATAGACAACCCGTAGTGAGAGGGTTATAAACAGAGGGTGGTAAGTATATAGAAGGCGCTGCCTGGGGAGGTGATGGGAGCAGGTACGATAGCAGCATTTAAGGGGCAGCTAGACAAATATATGAATAGGGTGGGAATGGAACGATACGGACTCCGTAAGTGCAGTCGGTTTTAGTTTAGGCAAGTACCATAGTCTGCGCAAGCTTGGAGGGCTGAAGGGCATGTTCCTGTGCTGTATTGTTCTTTGTGATACACAGTCACGCACTGCAGTAGCCCTCATGCTAGTTCCTTAACATAAATAAGGAGAATTTAGGCGGTGTCCATTCTTGCCAATCTAGCTCAATAAAAAATAAACCACCTCATCAATCAGTTAAACAGCCACACTTGGTCTCTAGGGTTTTGCCTGCATGGGTTCACATCTATTTTTGGTGTATGTGCGAACATTTTGTATGATATAATCGAAAAACCCCCCACATCTATTCATAAAGTACATGTGATCTCCTACTGATCCACCACCCAATAAATCCCCATGATCTTACTGTGGTCACATCACAATTCATTCACCCAGTGAGGATGATGTGAGGTTTGCCATAGCAACCCCCCCCCCCCCCCCCCCCCCCCCCCCCCCCCCCCCCCCACACCCTCCCACCAAACATAGGCTGTCCTCTTTCTGGATAACATGACCATATCTATTACTCGGTGGATGGGACTGCCCCTCGAGGATGATCATCTTCCCTGGGTTCAGATGGGTTCTTGTGGCTTAAGTCTTCATTTAATTAGTAAGATCAGAGTCATCTACTATCCTGCACTTCACCTACACGAGAACTGGCTCAATATTACTGATTAAGGTAAATAAATAAAACTGCAATTTTTCAAAACCGGTCAAACTCAATCTTGAAAGGTTTGCTGTCGGCCTTAATCAATCTTCAGGCCATTGATGCAGCATCTGACTGAAGGATGGGTCCATTAGGATATTAGTTTGGCTGCCGCACAGGCAGTGGGCCGTGAGAGTTATTTTGCATTCAACGCAGGCAGTAATGGAATAAGAGAACTTAGGATCGCCATCTTAAATCGCTACAAAAAGGTTTACATTATCCCTTTCCCTCAGGTAGGGCTGCCACCTTTGCCAAGATTAAAATTGGATGGGGGTACAATCAATGGGAGGGATAAGTGTAAGGCCAACTGTTTCAACAATGATGAAAATCATCAATAACCCTTGACGCATGCAAACGGGAGGAAAAAATTAACTCGTCTTAAAAACCGTGGGTTCCAGGGATTTTCTCCAGGCTCTCCGATTTCATTCCGGTGCAAAGCCCATGCTGAAATCTGGAGAAAGAGTTTTTAGCAGCATCAACGCCATTTCTCCGGATTATCCATGGTTCTTATGTTGAAGCAGAACAGGGGACCTGTGAGGAAATTCAATTGCCAAGACCGACTATCAGATCATTCTTCGTGGTACAGAGTGATCAACACTTGGGGAGTGGGCCTTCCACACGGAACAGCACAGCGGAAAATCCTGGAAATTAGTCCATCAACCAGACACTGAAATATGGGTGCTTCTGAAGGGATAAACTAAGAGGGGTCAGGTGGCCTTCCTCATCAATAATTATCTTCGGAATTTTGTGTTAATATACTGCTCCCACTGCGTTCATTTATACATATTTTCCCAGAATCCTGGTGAGGGGATTATGCAGAATTTATAAACACTGGGCACAGCGATTTGAAATGATTGTTCTTTAAAGGGACTACTAACTTGCCATTAATATATTGAAAAAGATCATCCAACACAATCACTTATCGTTTACATGGCAATATCATATCACACGTCGGGAAAATGATGATTGAGAAACCATTTGGTGCTCGTTACTCTGCATGTTGAACTATTTGGACCTCGGACAGTTAACATCATCTCCCCACAACCAGGGACACAAATGTTACAGTTTGGCCCAATCGTTGGAAATATTTTACTGAAATAGAGTGTGAAACCTTACTGTTTAAAACCGGCTCAAAGGCAAGTGATGGAAAATGAGTTTGCGTTTTTCCCCTTCAAATGGTGCAGACTACAATGCAACACATGCTAGAATATTCTTTACGGAAAGGCCTTGGGCTACAGTAATATCTCAATAAAAGTGCAGCTTCTAACCTAGACACTCTAACCTATTTTGGGACAATAAAAGGTCTCCATGATGATGCCAAGTAGTCATCTTAAGAATGCTATTTTCCATGACAATATTACGGAGGACAAATAATCTTTAAATGCAATGTGTGTGTGTGTGTCTATCAATAAAAGTGAGTAGTTCACACTCAAGACCTTTGCTCGTGCAACAGATCGATTCTCCAGTTAAACTGAATCAACAAGGACGGTCATGGTGTCTCCAATGTTGCGGGTGTCCACAATGGATCTAGATTGCACTCAGCTCCTCTCGCTGTCAATACTCTTATTCAGCATTTCACTCAATAAGGTCAGTTTTGGTTCCTCCTGGCCGTTAGGCCGGGTCTTCAGCCGCTTTTTCTTTAAAACACAATAAAACCCGCAAAGGTGTTACCACTGCTCCTGTTAGACACAAGAATAATAGAACCATAATTCATAAAGACTACGAGGTTGCTGCATCACAAAAAAGTATCGTTTGATGCTTCCGCCGAGGGAATCAACCTTTGAACATTGTGAACAAAGGAATTTGTCCCTTTCATGCTTGTTGATGCTGTCTGAGGGGCAAATTGAAGGCAATGTTAATGGAGTCCACTACATTATACTCTCAAATAGATGAAATATCCTCCTAACTACTGAGACAGTCTTACCAAATAACTCCTAGAATTATCACTATTCAATTAAAAATCCAATGTACCTATATTCAACAATAAAACCGTCAGCTTTTTTCTTCATAAAACCTGCCTTTGTGTTAAAGGTCCTCAAGAATATCTCATGGACACCCCAGGCCACATAGGTGTTTGAAGCAAGGCCCATGGATTATTTAGAATTTTCCATCATTAGAATCTTGTTTGGCACATTCTAGTTTTGCCAGGATTCCAACAGCGGACATATCCAGTCCCGTCTTTTGCATAAGGACTATAGGATGAAAAAAAACCCCTCTCCTGTCTTGACCTGGATTGGTCACGTTCTGCAGAAAGAAAAAAAATCAATTCCTGCTCCTTCTACTCCAAAGAGACGAAGGCCCTAAACCTCTCTCCAACATTCTTTCCAAGACTTCCATTAAATCTTTCACCATCCGAACAAGATGCAACAGGGGTGTCTTCCGCCTCCTCTCAATCCCTCCGGAGACCATCTGTTTGCTCCAGCATTGAACAGGCATCGTTCCTGATAAGAGCGGCTACAAGTGATTATTCCAATTGTGAGCTTTCCTCTGCATCACAAGATGTCGTCATAGTCCAGCAGCTTTGAGTGCTGCCTGGATTTCCAGAGTCTATAGAGACGGAAGTCAAAGTATGTCTCTATCATCCGCTTGCCTGTAATTCAACATGACAACATTCAGTAAATGGGTTCACCAAAGACAAGGGCCATTAAATAGGAGACAGTAAAACATGACCACATTATTACCGATCGTGCCATTATCTAGCACGCAGGAAGTCAGCACTTTGTGAATTTGTCACTCAAGGCTCAAGCATTTTCAAGCCTTTGAACATAGAACATAGAACATAGAACAGTACAGCACAGAACAGGCCCTTCGGCCCTCGATGTTGTGCCGAGCAATGATCACCCTACTCAAACCCACGTATCCACCCTTTACCCGTAACCCAACAACCCCCCCCCCCAACCTTACTTTTTAAGGACACTAAGGGCAATTTAGCATGGCCAATCCACCTAACCTGCACATCTTTGGACTGTGGGAGGAAACCGGAGCACCCGGAGGAAACCCACGCACACACGGGGAGGACGTGCAGACTCCGCACAGACAGTGACCCAGCCGGGAATCGAACCTGGGACCCTGGAGCTGTGAAGCATTTATGCTAACCACCATGCTCCCGTGCTGCCCTTTGTAGACTCTTCCTCTTCAGCTGACGTGTATGTAAAGTAGGGCGAGTGTCCAACCCAACACCTTCCCACCCACCCCCGAGCTCTCCCCCTTAACATGGTGGGTGGGAGGCAAAATCAGCAACCTGCCCGCCATTTTAAATAAATAATCAAGGGTCAATTGAGCTTATTAGGGGGCAGCACGGTGGCGCAGTGGGTTAACCCTGATGTCTCACGGCCCCGAGGTCCCAGGTTCGATCCCGGCCCTGGGTCACTGTCCGTGTGGAGTTTGCACATTCTCCCCGTGTTTGCGTGGGTTTTTTCCCCACAACCTAAAGATGTGCAAGGTAGGTAAATTGGCCACGCTAAATTACCCCTCAATTGGAAAAAATTAATTGGGTATTCTAAATGTTTTTAAAAATTGAACATATTAGTAAGTCAATTAATCTCATTAGTACGCTGCCCTTACCGTAATTTGGTTGGTGTGGGTAGGCAGTTTGTTTCAGAAGATGTCAGTCCCTCTAGCCCTCATTCCTTATAGCCCCACATTCCTCATGACCCCTACATGCCAACCTATCCGCCTGTCCCCATGCCCTCCTCATATGCCCATGCCTCTCCATGCCAACTTATGCCCCCCATCCAACCTCCTCACACCCCCATGCCACCTCCATAATCACCCACCCGGTTTCCATCATGCGCAGACCTCAGCAGCTAGGTGTGTTTGAGAAAATGCTTTGAACAATCTAATCTCACTCATACACACTTAATCGTGAAAAAAGTTCTGATTAATGAAACCCATTCAAATCTTTTAAGTCTTCTCAAAGGTTCAACCTCTTATAAAGGCAAACGTCTATTCAGACCCCATATCAAAACCAGCTAATCTTTGAATAACTCCTTTGAATGGTCAAACAAGCTGTGAACACAGAACCCCACAGCCTGCTGAGATTGTTGTAGATTTCAAAACGCAGCCAAACATTCACAATGACATAATGATAACCCTTGAGCCACGCCAACAAAGAATGCTACTGAAGCTGCGCAAACAGATGATAATTTTTCTAACATATACCAGATGGCCTGTCAATCAAAGCAGTCCAGCTTTTTTAATTCTCACTAACAGCTGCACCCTGTATCTTTCCCAACTTAAAGAAGAGGAGATTTGAAAAACTTCAAATCATGACAGTTATACAGACCTTACCTGCCCTATAAATGTATTTACATATACTCCATAAATTTGTGACCCACCAAAATGGAGTCTGTTTGACTCAGCAGTGAGTTCAAATGGCTCTGCTGTGCTCAGATTTCATGTGCGATTCACACCCTCTATTCCCCCGCTGGGCAAAAATTAGATCTGTTGGAAATGGTGACAGGACGTCTGCACCCGGATCCATCCTGGTCCCACCCACCAATTTAAAGATCTGTGGAGTCTTCCCGGCTCTGTAAACATCCAGCCCTACATGTTTCTGTGGCCTCACAGTGGCGGGGATTTTGCATTGGTATCCTCGGCCCTCCAATCAGGTTTCATGATGCAACAAAAAGACACAAACCAAAGAAACACATTTTCAGCAACACTTCCTTGGATGTTGGAAACAATACCTTGAGAAAAGAGCAGACCTGCTACTCATTAACTCATTAGTGTGAACTTCTCTAACCTCACCATTGGTATCAGGCATAGGTTGAAGAGCCTCATTCCTCTCAACATGACCAATGATGAATGCTGAAAAACAAATGCCCCCTTAAGAGAATCGGGAAACCTCGACCTACCTTGGGCTGAAAGCTCCAGTGGAGACTCGAAGGATATTCGGTGGGGAGTCATCAAGGAGGTCAGGCTCTGAAAAAGCTGAAAGCAAGAAGCAAGGGCTTAATTATGTGCAGCATGTTCCTCTGAACCTGGTGGGCTCGAGTCCAATGTTACAGCTTCCGAGAATCTGGGTCGATCAGTTGACAAATCATCCTTTTACGTTTATGGTCCCTGTGGATCTACAGTAACCCGGTTAAAATAATTATTGCGCGTGGAAGTGTAACTTTCACTTACAGTTCCCCCCCCCCCCCCGCCCCCCCGACAATTGGTTCATAAAGCATTCATGTCTTCAATTGCAGCAAGATCCTACATTCTGCTGAAAAGAGAGACGTGCTGCTGAAGTTTTTCGTCTCACACTCATCGGGAAAAACACACGAGCGCCAAATTTCAAACAATCACCGCGATTTATATTGCAGGCGATTGGTGATGATTGGTTGGCAGGATGACTTTTATTGGCCGAGGTGTTGCCGTGGAGAAAACAACAATGAACCATAGGCTCACCAAGCTGGTGGATAATTCAAAAGCGGCACACCAATGCTTGGAGATATTTGCTTTGTTTACAGGGAACAGGTGCCTGTGTACGAACGCAAGTCACTGTCAGCAAGTGTAAATGAGCCAGGTTAGGAGCCTGACTGATTATTGTTGGTGCGGATGTAGCACACTCAGGAGTGTTCAGCAAGTGCGGCCTAATTGCGGAATCACATCTAACAGCAGGCATTTGTTTTGGGTTTTGCAAGCTGGTCGACTCCATTCT